>NC_060283.1:6202728-6245573 GCF_021613505.1 Equus quagga | reverse complement strand
CCTTCGGGCGCATTTAGCGTGAGAGGACTGTAATTCAAGGAAGAAGGTGACGAGTGCTTTCGGAGGTGGAAGCGGTGTGGTTCTCAGAGAGGAGAAAAAGCTCACCCAGTGGTGGGAAATCAGGAAAGGAGGTGGTATTTGGGATGCCCTGAAATAATGAGGAGCAAGAGACACAGAGATTTAGCAGCATGGGAAGGTTTTTTAATTGCCTTTTTCTCTGGTTTGGGTGACAGGATGTGAAACACGCATTTTCCTGGCATTAGTGCACTCCAGCAGAGTCAGACTGGAGTGCAGCCCCGGAGTTTTATATCTAATTTAGGAGTGTAACCTAGATAGGAGCACAGCCGCAAGCTAGACAATCCTGGCTGCCACTCACCAGCTCTATGACCTCGGGCAGGCTGTTTAATTTCTCTGTGCCTCCATTTTGTCATCTATAGAATGAAGATTATAATTGTTTTGAGGATTGAATCAGTGTATGTAAATCACATATTGCAGTGCCTGGCTCATAGTGGTATGTGCTTGCTATTATTATTACGTTGTACAGAATTACAAACTGATACTTTTTTTTAAAAGTGTATTTTTCTGGTTACAAAATTAATATATGATCATTGTAGGAAATGTGGGATATATAGAAAAGCATTTTTAAAAAACTTACCTGTAACTTCACCACTATGGAACAGCGTTAGCATTTTGGCACATCGCCTCAGAGGCAATCTTGCGTAGCGGTTAAGAACATGGACTCTGGAGCCCACCTGCTTGGGTTCATGTTCTGGTGCCACCATTTACTAATCTCTCACTTTGCTCATCTGTAAAATGTGGGTAATAGTACTGTTCATAGAATGAGGATTAAATAAGTTAGTATATAGCATTTAGTGTAGCCCAAGGCAGAGTCAGTGCTGTGCAAGTGTCTGCTGCCGCTGTTACTCTCTCTCTGTGGGTATGGCCAAGATTTAAAGAAATCCCACCAGCCTCTGAAATACAGACTACATATAGGTAGGACTGATGGTGGAGCAGACAGTCAGGAAGTGCTGCAGAGAATGAATGCACACACGCACACACACACACACACACACACACACACACACACACACGATTTGCATGACCGAGAGTAAAGGATGGCTTAAAGTAGACAAAGGGAGCTAGAGTATTTACAGCTCATCCAAGAGGAGGTTATAACTTGATTAGTTGGAGTCTTAGTTCTCCCTACTGGAAGACAGTTTCTTCCTGGGCAATTGGGAAAAAAGTGAATAAGTCCGTGGTTTTAAACTCAAGTAGAAAATAGGAATGTATAGATTGAGGGTAATAGTAATAATAAAATGATTCTATTAATCTGACTCCACTGGGATGATGAATACATTCCCATTTGAAATTTAAGCCAGATAAGAAAGTAGAGATTCGATTGGCTCTATTTTCTTCTCACAGAAAAACTCTTGTTTGGATATAAAATTGATAAGTTAGGAATTGAGCGGTCACATCAAGGGATTCACGCTTGACTTCCTATAAGTGAAAGTTTTTCCCAAGTCAAGTTGGATTCTAGGAAGAATGTGACGAGTGCCATGAGAAGCAAACGTGCTTTATTTTAGAAGCCCAGCCAGATGGATATTAATCCATGTAGTAGGTTGAGTAGTGGCCCCTGAACTGGTATGTCTCTCCCAACCCCTCCCCCACATGTGTGAATGTGACCTTATTTGGAAATAGGGTCTTTGCAGATGTAAATAAGTTAAGGATCTCAAGATGAAATCATCCTGAATTTAGGGTGGGCCCTAAATCCCATGATTGGTGTCCTTATAAAAGAAAGGAGGGGCCAGCCCTGTGGCCGCGTGGTTAAGTTCATGCGCTCTGCTTCAGCTGCCCAGGGTTTCCGCCGGTTAGGGACCCGGGACACGGACATGGCATCGTTCATCAAGCCATGCTGAGGCAGCATCACATAGCACAACCAGAAGGACCCACAACTAAGCATATACAACTGTGTACCAGGCAGCTTTGGAGAGAAAAAGGAAATAAATAAAATCTTAAAAAAAAGAGAGAGAGAAAGGAGAGGGAGATTTGAGACACACAGACACAGGAGCGACACTAGGGAGAGGCTTAGGTAAAGATAGAGGGAGAGATCAGAGTGCTGTGTCCACAAGCTGAGGAGTGCCGGGGCCTACCAGCAGCCAGCAGACGCTGTAAGAGGCAAGGGAGGGTTCTCCCCTGGAGCCTTCAGAGGGAATGCAGCTGTGAAAATAGCTATCGGTAGAGTCTGACCTGATGTTCTTATCCCGGTGTCTCAGTCCCACCCAACATTCATAATTACTTTGAGACCAGGCTTATTTTATTTTTTAGTTTATTGCCTCTAACTTTTATGATTTAAAGCTCAGTGATTATTCAGATCTTAGGTCTAAAATTTATACTTCCTGTGTTGCGGTCTCAGTAGTGGACTTTAAAGATGCCCGTTCATATCCCAGCAGGCTTCTTTTCAAGGTGGGATATCTTTGAATAGATGGCTATGATCTGGAGCGTCCTTTTGAAGCCTATAGTTTCAAAGAGTAAGATAATGGTAGTTCCTCTCTGTGAAGTCCTTTATCAAGAATGCCTAAGGATTACCCTGTTATCTGTTTCTGGAGGGAAATGTGAGTCCTGCCTTGAGATGAGATGGATGGGGAGATCAGAGAAAGATGGAATTATCTCTGGAAAAAAAGAAAACCAGCTGGTTATACAATACTTAAAAATGTATCATTTAAAGGTACGATGGCAAGCCGTTTCAGCCCCCAACATGACCTACTTTTAAAAATGCTAATTGTCTTTGTAGAGAAAGACATCTTGAATCCGAATCACACGATTTTCTTGTTTTGTTTGTTTAAACACTGTGAGAATCTGTCAGAGGCTGAATATTGGGAGAAAGAAAGAAAGGGAAGAGAAGGCAAATAAGAAAGGGGAGGGAGTTGAGATCACAGTTTGCTCTTTCCTTCCTGGCTCATCAGTTCATGTGAAGCGCAGTGTCTGGATGGCTGTAATGCCTCCATAATTGGGAAGAAGGGCAAAGATCTCCATTTTTAGCCTCATGCTGTGACTGTGGTGCTTTTGAACTTTAGAGAGTTAACAATTTCTTCCTTGCACGTTACTCAGTTTATCCGTCCGGGCTCATCGCAGGGGAGATAGGGATCAAATCCTCACTTATGTGATTTCAAAAACAGTACAGTGACCCTGGGATGATGATATGGCAGGACATAATTGAAACTTTCCGGGTGCTCATGGGCTGTATCGTTTTTCTTGTATATAATTCTAGAGTGACACCAGAGCTACTTTAAAAAAATCTGTTCTATTTTGTTGACTTATTCCATTCAGCTCCCCAGTCACCTCTCTTCCCTACATTCTCAGATAAATTTAATTTCTCTCTTCCAGGGGATCGCCCAGAACCACAAAGCACCTTAGACAAGACCATTTGGTCCCAACGTCTTAACAAGCGACTGAGGGCTAGAAAATGGAAATTCTTAGATTCACCGCTAGTCAGTGTGCAGACCAGCTTCCTTCTTCTGTACCATGTCGTTCTTTTTTCCAGCTTGAAATCTTGTTCTCTGTCTTCACTTTCATCTGCAACTGCTTGTATTTCTCACAGGAAGAGATCCCTCAGCGGAGCCTTTGTTTTCACTACGCCACTGACATGCCAGCGTTGTGGGCAGCATTCTCCACTTCGCCAAATCCAACGATCGCTCTTCTGTCCTCACCTTGTTCTACTTCTCGGCGGCGTTTGACACATCTTCCTCAGCACTTTCTTCCCGAGATTCATGAAGGCGCACCCTCTTCCTACCTCACGGGCAGCTTCTCAGTGTCCTTTGCTGGGCCTTCCTCCTCCGCCGGGTTGCTCAGCACTGGAATGTTCAAGCTTGCATCCTTGGCCTTTTCTCTTTTTTATCTGAACTTTCCTCTGGAAAATCTCAACCGTTCTCATTGCTTTAAATATCGTCTTTATGCCATGACTCTTAAATCCTCACCTCTAATTTAATCTTGCCCTTGAGCTCAAGACTCACGTAGCCAGCAGCTTACTTTAATTTTTCCACCTGGATATTCAAGCTGTCTCAAACTTAATAATGTCCTCACTTTTCTGCCCTATTCACCCAGAAACCTCCCCCCATCTCCCTCATCTCAGGAAACAGTACCTTCATTCAGCCACTCAGTCACTCAAGCCAAAAACTCGGAAGCATCTTTGAGCTTTTTTATTTTTGCTTGGGTTTGAATTTGGTACAATATCAGACTGTGTGCAGTCTTCTGCGCCTTGCTTTTTCACTCAACATTATGCGTTTTGAGATTAATGCATGCTGAAGTGTAAGCTTAGTTCATTCATTTTTACTGCTGGGTAGCACTTGGTTGTATGACTGTACCACAGTTTATCGATCTGCTCTTCTGAGAGTGTACATTTGGGTTCTGATGAGCATAATACAAATAATATCTAGTTGACAGAGAGCTTGCTGTGGGCCAGGCACTGATCTCAGTGCTTTTATATATATATGAATCCTCACAACAACCCTATGAGTTGGTATTTTTACAGCCCTTCTTTTACAGATGAGGAAACAGAGGCATAGGAAGATGAAGTAGCTTACCCCAGGTCATATAGCTCAAGAGCGCTGTCAGCACATTTGTACATGTCTTCCCGGGAGTGAAACTGCCAGATCATGGATTTCACACATGCTCAGCTTCATAAGATGATGCCCCAGGGTTTGCTGAGTGACTGTACCCGCCGATCCTCCCACTAGCAGCATGTGAGTTCCCATTGCGCCACGTCTTCACCCACACTTCGTTTTGCCAGTTTTCTGGGTGTAAAATGATATTTTTGATTTCAATTTGCATTTCCCTGATTCATAATGAGGTTGAGCATATTTTTGTGTGTTTATTAGCCATTAGTGTTTCCTCTTTTGGAAACATGAAACATCTGTTCATGTCTTTTGCCCACTTTTCTATTGATTTGTCAGTCTTTCTTATTGAATTATAGGAGTTATTTATATTCTAGGCCCTTTGTCAGTATTACAAGTTTTAAATATTTTCTCCAAGTTCATGATTTGTGTTTTAGCTCTCTTTATAGTGTCTCCTGATGAACAGAAATTCTTAATTTTAATATAATTGAATTTCTCAATGTTTTCAGTGTCTTGTTTAAGAAATTCATCCTCACCTCAGAGGATGAAAGATATTATCCCATGTTTCTGCTCGTTTTTGCATTTCATAGTCCACCTGGAGGTTATGTTTATATATGGTGTGAAGTATGGATCCAATTTTTTTTTCCATTCATAGTTTATATCTTTTCCCAGTTGTTGAAATACTGTCTTTTTCTTACGTCAAGTTTCTGTATAATTGTGGGATTGTTTCTGGGCACTCCGGTCTGTTCCATTGATCTTTCTTCCTGTTCCTTCACTAATACCATCCTACCTCAACTAATATTGCTTTACAATCAATCTAGGTATCCGATAGGCTCATCTGCTCACCTTGTTTCCCTTCTTCAAAAATGTCTTGGTTTTTCTTGGCCCTCTTTCTTATAAACTTTAGAATTAGTGTCTATGGAAAATCCCGTCAGAATTTTGATCACTGTTGTATATCACTTTGGAAAAGAATTGAGATCTTGATCCTAGAGTTTCCCTTACGCGTGAAGATGGCGTCTCTTTTACTTGTTTTCTGTCTTGCAACGTTTGTAGCTGTGTGACATATCCCGCAGCTCCATAGCGGCCTTGCACGTCTTGCAGAGGGAGGCAACCTGGAGTAGTGGTAAAGAGCAAAGGCTTCGGAACCAGATGGCCTGGGGTCAGTCCTCACCTGGCTACTTACCAGCTGTGTGATCTTGGGTAAATCGGCCTCTGGGCCTCAGTTTCCTCATCTGTAAGACAGGGAGAATAAGAGTTTCTGTTTCACAGGGATACACGGTAGGTGCTGAATAGTTGTTAGCCCCTGCTATTGCTCTGTTTGATCCTAGGTGTGTTATTTTTTGTTGCTTTGTAAATTGTATCTTTTTTTTAAATTACATTTTCTTTCTTTATTAATGGTGTTTAGAAATGCAAACACCATTGATTTTTTGAAATCTAGCAATCTGGTTAAACTCTCCTCAGTCCTGATAATGAGAATTCTTTTGGATTTTCCAAATGGGCTATCGTGTATCAACCTGCAAATAATAACTTTAGTTTCTTCCATTTTAATCCTTATATTTTTACGTGTTTTTTCTCTGACTGGGCTGGCTAGGGTCTTGACAGCAGTATAGATCTGAATAGCAGTGGGAATGGCGGCTGCCTTGTCTTATTCTTGGTTTTAAAGGGAATGTTCTAATGCTTCACCGTGAAGGATTTTGCTGTAGACTTTTGGTGCATATCCTTTATGTCAAGGATGGTTTTTCTATTCCAAGTTTGCTAAGAGCATTTATCATGAACAGACATTTACTTTTACCAAATGCTTAATATGATATGATCATATTTTGTCCTTTAATGTGTTAATGAAGAAAGTTGCATTAAGTTTTCTAACATTAAAGCATCCTTGCATTCTTGTAATAAACCCAAATGGGTCATGATATACTTTTTAAAATATATTACTAGATTTAGTTTACTAATGGTTTGTTGTGAAATTTTGCATTTATGATCATAAGTGAGATTGGCCTTTAATTTTTCTTTCTTGGTACTAAGGTTATGTTAATTTTATTAAATCAATTGGAAAGTCTTCCCTCTTCTTGATCCTCTGGAAGAAGATGTGTAAGGTTAAAATTCTCTCTTCCTTGAATGCTTAATAGAATTTGCCTCTAAAAGTTCTCTGGACCTGGTGTTTTCTTTTTTGGAAGAGTTAAAATTAGTACTCAGCTTCTTTCATGGTTATAGAACCATTCAGGTTTTTTCTAGCTTCCTTAGTCATTTGTGTTATGTAATATTTTTTTAGGAATCCGCCTTTTTCATCTACGTTTCCAACTTTATTTGCTTATATAAAGTGGTTCGTGGCGTATTCTTATCTTGTAACTCTCTGCTTTATCTGGAGTATGTTCCTTTAAAAATAATTTCAGATTTTTAAATTTCTTCTTCTTTTTTTTTCCTCCCCAAATCCCCCCAGTACATAGTTGTATATTCTAGTTGTGGGTCCTTCTAGTTGTGGCACATGAGACGCTGCCTCACGTGGCCCGACGAGTGGTGCCATGTCCGCACCCAGGATCCGAACCAGCCAAACCCTGGGCCCCCATAGCAGAGTGCGGGAACTTAACCACTCGGCCTCAGGGCCGGCCCCATAAATTTCATTCGTCTATTAAGACATATATTTGTTTTCGTTATGAAATTTGCTTTATCCTCACCATTTTCTTAATTTTGGATTTTTGTGTGTATTTGGCTGTTTTTTTTTTTAACTCCTTAATGGCTGCTTAAGTCATTGATTTTGCTATCTTTTCTTGTCTAATATAACCGCTTAAGACTGTTGTTTCCTCTAAGAATACATTTCCAAATGTATTCTTTAAAAATCATCTTCCTATTATTGATTTCTAACTTAATTGCATTTTAATGAAATCCGTGGTCCTCATATTACTGATGTTTTAAATTTGTTGGTAACTTGCTTTATACATAATACATGATCTTTTTTTTTTCTTGCTGGGAAAGATTCGCCCTGAGCTAATATCTATTGCCAATCTTTCTCTCTTTCTTTTCCCCCTCCCCAAAGCCCCAGTACGTAGTTGTATAGTCTGGTTGCAAAGTCCTTCTAGTTCACCTGTGTGAGCTGCTGCCACAGCATGGCTCCTGATGGACAGGTTGTGTGGTTCCGTGCCAGGGAACCGAACTGGGCTGCCAAAGCGGAACGCCCCAAACGTTAACCACTAGGCCATCAGGCTGGCTCTACATGGTCATTTTTTGAAAATCCTCCATGTACGTTTGACAAAAATGTGTAATCCCAATTGTTGGGTTTAGAATTCTATATGTGTTCTTTAGGTCAAATATCTATAATCTTACAAATTTTTTTTCTGCTTAACTGTCAATTACTAAGAGAGGTGCGTTAAAATATGCCCCACTGATGATGGGTTTGTCATTTTCTCCTTATGGTTCTGTCAATTTTTGTGGTTTTTATATTTAAGCTATTTTTATGAAGTATGTACAGGTCTAGAATTATCTTCCTGGTGAATTGGTGATTCTATCTCTAGTCATGCTATTTTGTCTGATATTAGTATAACTATATCAGTTTCTTTTGATTACTAAATGCTTGATATAACGTTCCAATCTTTTAGATGATCCTCTTATACAGAGCATATAGCTTGATTTTGGCCTTTTAATCTAGTCTGTCTATATCTTTTACCTGAAGAGTTTAATATATTTATACTTATTGTGGTTATTGATATATTTGGCTTTTTTCCACCATCTGTATTTACGTTTTCTGTGTGTCCCTTTTTTCTCTCTCTCTGTGTTTCCGGGTGATTCTTTCTCTCTCTCTCTCTCTCTCCCTCTTTTTTTTTTTTCATGAGGAAGATTGGCCATGAGCTAACATCTGTGCCAGTCTTCCTCTATTTTGTATGTGGGATGCTGTCTCAGCATGGCTTGATTAATGGTGCATAGGTCCATGCCCAGGATCTGACCCGTGAACCTTGGGCCGCCTAAGTGTAGTGCATGAACTTAAGCACTGTGCCACCAGGCCAGCCCCTGGGTGATTCTTTTTTCAACCCTTTTTCTTTGTTGTTTCTTTTTGAGTTGGTTAAGGGTTTTTCCCACATTCCATTTAAGCTACAAAAAAAAGAAAAGTCTTCTTGAAAGATAGGTGTTCAATTTTTATTTTCTTAGTGGTTACTCTCAAACTTTGAATGTGAATACTTAAGAGTTTAAAGTTAGTTAGTTTCTATTTTCCTTTGAAACAATACAGGGACCTTAAAAAAACGCTTGACTTCAGTGGATCCATTCCACGATGCGTGCTGCAATATTTACTGTGGGTAAGTCAGACATTGTCATTCTCGTTTACTATTAGCAATGTTTGTTTAAATTTACCTACGTTTTTGTGATTTCTTTTGTCCACCATTTCTTTGTCTATCTTTGATCTTCCTTCTGGGACCGTTTTCTTATCTTTACAGTACATCCTTAAGAAGTTACCTTAATGTTCAAGCCAGCCCCCAAGGTGCCCCCAATGATTCTCACCCTCTGGAATTCACACTCTTATGTGGTTCCCTTCCACACTGAGTAGAGCTGACCTGTGTCACCATTAGGACATTGTGGAAATGATGGAATGTGACTTCTGAGGCTGGGACATAAAACACATTGCACCTTTTGCCTCATCCTTTCTTGGAATACTCTGTGGAGAAGCCAGCTGCCGTGTCATGAGGTTATCGCTTAGCCCTAGGAGAGGTCCATGTGGAGAGGAATTAAGGCCACCTGTCAACCGCCACTACTTGCGAGTGAGCCACCTGGGAAGTGAATCCTGCAACCCTGGTCAAGATGATCGTGGCCTCGGCCACCATCTTGACTGCAGCCTCACGAGAGAGGACCACCCAGCTCAGCTGCTTCTGAATTTCTCACACACAGAAACTGAGATAATGCATGTATTATTTTAAGCCATTTGTATTGTTGCATAGCAATAGGTAACTCATACACATTAATGAGAGTCTTTTGGTAATAAACTCTCTTTTTTGTTTATCTGACGATGTTTTAATTAACCTTCATTCCTAAAATATATTTTATCTATACATACAATTCTATATTTATAGTTATTTTCTCTCAGCACATTGAAGATATTTTTCCATTCTCTTCTGAATTCCTTTATTGCTGTTAAAAATCCACTGTTGGATATCAAATGGATAAGATCAGATATAAAAAACTTAACACTCAATAATAATGACAAACAACCCAATTAAAAAATTGGCAAAAAGATTTGAATAGACATTTCACTGAAGAAGATATGGTAAATAAGCACATGAAAAAATATTCAACATCATTAGTCATTAGGAAGAAAGCAAATTAGTCATTAGGGAAATGCAAATTAAAACCACAATAAGATACCACTTGACACTCACGAAAACGACCCTAATCAAAAAGGCGGGCAATAACAAATGCTGGCGAGGATGTGGAGAAACAGGCCCCTCAGACATTGCTGGTGGGAATGTAGAGTGGCACAGCCGCCTTGGAAAACAGTTCGGCAGTTTCTTAAAAAGTTAAACAAATTTGTCATATAACCCAGCAATTCCACTGGTAGTATATACCCAAGAGAAAGGAAAACCTGGGTCTACACGGGACTTGTATGTGGGTATTTATAACATCATTATTTATAGTAACTAAAAAGTGGAGACAACCCAAATGTCCACCAGATACATATTGTATGATTCCATTTATGTGAACTCTCCAGAAAAGACAAGTCTGTAGAGACAGAGAATAGATTGGTTTCCTGGGATGGGGTGGGAACAGGGATTAACTGTAAATGGACACAAGGGATCTTATTTTGTTGATGGAAATATTCTAAACCTACGTTGTGGAGATGGTTGCACCATCTGGTAAATGTACTAAAAATCATTGAGTTGTACACTTAAAATAAGTGAACTATATATTATGTAAATTAAACCTCAATAAATTTTTTTTTTGTAAGAGTCAGGTGTTAGTCTGATTGCTTTTCATTTGTCTTTTTTCTCGGGGAGACGTAAGTCTTCTTTGTGTTTGGTGCACAGATTTGCAGTAAGACATCTGAGTGGGGGTTCATTTTTATCTACCGTCCCTTGGAGTTGTTGGGCTTTCTAAATCTGAGGATAGGTGTCTTTGGTAAATTCTGGAAAATTTGTTAGCTCTTTCAATAATGCCCCTCCCCCATTCTAATTCTCCTAGAAGCTCATTGTATTTTGGATCTAACTTTTTTGTTTTCCAGAGCTAACTTTTCTTTCCCGTATACTGTTTCATTGTCACACTAGTACATTTTGTGTAATTCCTTCAGCTCTGTCTTCCACATTTCAAATTCCATCAGTCCCAATGGCCATGGGACGTGAAATGTGCTTGTTAGAGCATTACTAAACAGGCAAATGTCAGCTCCCCTTTATTGCCTCATCTCCTTATTTAAAGTAGAGTGTCCACTGGACATTTTACTAAGGAGTGTTTTGAATCCTTTTTCCTACTGGTGCCAACTCTAATAGAAGAAAAGAAGCTGATACTTACGTCTGATTGTAGCACCTTTAATCTAAAGCCAGTTAAATCTAAAGCGAGTTAAAGTGTTCTTTGAAGTCAGGCACTAAAGGACTTGACTTTATCCTATTTTCTTCTTTTCCTAGAATTAACATTGTTTGGTGAAATTGGCCCATGAATGAATGAGTAGTCTATATAGAAATTCCCACGCAGATTTTCAAGGGTAAAACTGTGGAAAGAATGTTTGTTGTTTAACAATATATTCATTGAGTGCCTACTATGTGCTGGACACTCTACTGGGTGCTTGCATTGCTGTGGTGAGCAGAAACAGACATTGTCACTGTCCTCATTGAGTCTGGTTGGGATATAGATAGGAATTGAGGCTAAGGGGACCAGATATGATCAGACTACTTCTTCAAAAAGATCCCTGTAGCCACAATGTAGAGAACAAATTGAAGGAAGCAAGAGTGTAGGGAGACTGGTTAAGAAGCTGTTGCAGAAGTAGATTATGGTTCCTTGGCGTAGGCTGGTGTTGGACACAGTGGGAAGAAACGGATTTGAGAGCTCTTTAGGAGGTATCATCATCAACACTTGATCATGGTTTGATGGTTTGGATATGGAGGTAAGGGAGAGAGAACTGTTGTGGGTTACTCATAGGTTTCTTGTTTACTCAGTAGAATGGACTGTGAACAGTGGAAAGGACTGTTTAGGGAAGAAAGATAATGAGCTCGGTTTTGGACGTGTTGAATTTCGGATGCCATTCATACATCAAAATAGAACTGCTGTTCTGATGCTCAGAGGAAATGTGTAATTTTTAAGTTGTCCATGTGTAGGGCTCTAAATCTCTGGTGAGATTCTCCATCTTTTTGTCTCTTTTTTTCTCCTGTTTCTTTTCTTTTTTTTTTTTTTTAACTAGATTAATGTTATTTTAAGGTGTTTGTCAGCCAGTTCTACTGTTCTAACATCTGGATCATCTTTGGTCTCTATCGGGTTTTTTTTCCTCTTAGTTTTCAAGTATATGATCCTGTCTTTGGTCATGTCTAGTAATGCCAGAGCTCCGGGTGATGATATCTTCCTCCAGACGGGGCTCCGTCTTCCCTCTGCTGGATCGATTCCCTTACTCCAGTCAGACACTGTGCTAAATGGAGGTTGAATTTACAGCTCTGGTGAGGATCAGTCCACTAAACTCTGGTTCTCCCAGTCCTCCAGGGTTTTCAAGTGAGATCCTTGTGTGTCCTTGGGGTCCCCCTCCCCTGATACATCACAAACTCTTTGTCTAGCAAAACCATTTTTCAGAAGCCTTTGCCTAGTTTTCACAGCCTCCTGCACCCTCAGTGTTCCGCAGGTGTCCTCACAGGAAAACTGGCAGTGTGCTTTGGAGCTCACCATTTTGCTGGTATCTCTCACTTAGCAGCGGCCCTCCAGGGACACACAGCCCAGCTTCTCAGGCCCCTGCCTGTATTCAGTCTGTAATTTACTGCAAAAAGCAGCTCCCTTTTCAAGCATCTCTTCTCTTTGTCCCTCCAGTTCTCATTGCCCAGAAGCTCTCTACTACTTTCCAACAGACAATTTCTGTATTTCAGCAGGCTTTTTTCATTGTTCTTGGGGGGAGTCCTGATCTGCCCCAGCTTACTCCATTCTTTTACAAAGTGGAAGTCCATCTTCTCTTCCTGTAAGCTTCTTAAGGGTATGAATTTTGTGTATTTTGTATCCCCTCAAAAATTAGCATAGTAGCACATAGTAGATGCTTAAGAAAAATTTAACAAATTAATGTACCCAGATAGCGAGGCCCCATTTTTAATAGTTAGATCTGCTTTATCTTTTTATTTTTTTTTTAAGGAAGATTAGCCCTGAGCTAATATTCACTGCCAATTCTTCTCTTTTTGCTGAGGAGGATTGGCCCTGAGCTAACATCTCTGCCCATCTTCCTCTTCTTTATACGTGGAACACCTGCCACAGCATGGCTGGATGAGCGGTGCATAGGTCCACACCCGGGATGCAAACCGGCACCCTGGGCCATGGAAGCAGAGCGCACTAACTTAACCGCTACGCCACCCGTCTAGCCCCTGCTTTATCTTTTTGAGAGAATTGAATCAATGTGATCTCTAATTGTTTTTATTAAATATTGAGTATTTTACTAAATATTGAGTAGATACATAAGAATATTTAGAAAAAATTTAGAAGATATAAAGACTCATTGTACAACAAACACCCAAGAATCTACTACCCAATTTAAGAAAAAGAATTGAAGTTGTTGGGAGTTCCTGGTATGTCCGCATTTTTTCTCATCCTTTTCCCTCCATCTCAGAGGTAACTGCTCTCTGAAATCATTGCTTTATCATCCCTTGAACATTTGTCTTCCGAAGCAATGTATTGTTTAGTGTTGTGTGTTTTGAACTTTATGTACATGAAATCGTATTGGCTGAATTCTGTTTTCTTATTATCGTATCTGTCTGTGATTCATTCATTTCCACTGATGTGTGGTGTTCCATGGTATTACTGTGTGTGCATGTGTGTTGAGACACATTTGCAATTAGCTAGTTTTTTGTTTGGTCTTTACAAATAGTACTGCTAACGTTCTTGTGACTGTCGTCTGGTGGGTTATATCTATCAATAGTTACTGTATTAAAAATGAAAATAGAAATGGTTAGAATTTTACTTATTCACTAAAAATAACAATAACTGAAAAATAAAAGTAATAAGGTAAAAATAATAAAAAATTTTCTTTTTTTTTTCTTTAGGAAGGTTGGCCCTAAGCTAACATCTGTTACCAGTCTTCCTCTTTTTTTTTTCTCCCCAAAGCCCCAATCCATAGTTGTATATCCTAGTTGTAGGTCATTGTAGTTCTTCTGTGTGGGATGCTGCCACAGCATGGCTTGATGAAGCAGTGTGTAGGTCCGCACCCAGGATCCAAACTGGTGAACCCAGGCTGCCAAGCGGAGCACATGAACTTAAGCACTTGGCCATGGGGCTGGCCCCCCAAAATTAACATTTTTATGAAAGAAGAACTATAGTTTCCAAAACAAAAAAATAGTGAGAAATATGGCATTGTTTTACATTTTTTTCAGATCTCTTTAATGTCTGGCTTAGTAGAAAACCTCTGATTTCTCATATCTGCTTCTGCAATCAGTCTGTTTCAATATCACACAGCAGTGGAAAATCCACTGTATGCTTCGGTGAGAATGAGAGTGAAATAGGAAATAACACCTTAGAATGATTTTGGAAATAGATTTGACCTCGCACACCTCCTGAAAGGATCTGAGGAACTCCCGCGGGTCCCAGACCGTACTTAGAGAACCGCTGTCCTAGGATGTGTTCATAGACTAAGCCGCAAGGCTGTGTACATTCTCCCCCGTGCTGTGTGAAGCCACGCTCTTCTGAAGTGGACGTCCTAAGCTGGCCTTGCACCAGCAGTGTTTAATTGTTCTAATTACCCTAATTGCATCACTTGTTGTCAGATTTATAATTTTTGCCAGTCTGGTGAAAGTGAAATAGGATCTCACTGTGGTTTTGATTTGCATTTTGTTTGTTACTGAGGGTTTGTGCGTCTTTTTATGTCAGCTAGCCATTTGCTTTCCTTTTCCGTTAAGTGCCTATCCAATATTTTTCAGCCGTTCTTAAGTTTTGTTCTATTTTATAAAGTGAGACAGACTGTTTTTTGTTAAAGTACTCATTAGAGAGTCAGGTTGACCATACTTATTACATATTTTGATTTGAGCAATAATTGTAACATGTGTGGGGCTTGTTTGGGATTTAAAGTATTCTTTAGGCCTCTCCTAGACTTCTTGTAGCAGCCATTAAGGAGCACTTTTGCAGAGGGGAGCGTGTGTTCTGTTCAGTATGGTATTCAGCATTTAGCACATATACACCCATTGTAGTTGGAGGGAACATATTTTGACTTAAGAGGTTTTATTTATTTATATCTCATCTCTTTGGGCCTCAGTTTCCATATTTAAACTGGAAATAGTACTTGCAGCTCCAGTATTCTGGGGTTCTGATCTGCTTTGTTAATCTTTACCTTTCTCTTCAGTTGTGTGAATGGGCTTAGAGTTAGTTTTATCCACCTTTTTTTTTCTCATTTGAACCATTGACACTTTTATTTTCATAAGTGCCCTTTAGTGATCGTGGCCCTCTGATTCTGTTCAGCCTGTCCTTTTATTCCTGTTGTTTATTTGCTTTTTTTAAAAAAATTTTTTTGAGGAAGATTGGCCCTGAGCTAACATCTGTGCCCATCTTTCCTCTACTTTGTATGTGGGACACCTGCCACAGCATGGCTTGCCAAGCAGTGCGTCTGCACTCAGGATCCGAGCCAGTGAACCCTGGGCTGCCAAAGCAGAACATGCACACTTAACTGCTGCGCCACTGGACTGGCCCTGCCTATTGTTTATTTTTTAACTTATGAATTTTCAAAAAGTGGAGAAAGTAGTATATCAATTCCCCATGCACTTGTCACCTGGCTTCGTTAGTTATCACCATTTAAAAAAATCTTTCCCCTAAAATTAAAATATATTCCTTTGGTAAGAAAAATAGATTTTTTGGGGGAGAGGGGTGAGACAGATTGGCCGTGAGCTAACATCTGTGCCAATCTTCCTCTATTTTGTATGTGGGTCACCACCACCGTGTGGCTGATGAGTGGTGTAGGTTCACACCCAGAATCCAAACCCGCAAACCCCAGGCCACTGAAGCAGAGCACACAAACTTAACCACTGCGCCACCGGGCCAGCCCCCAAAAATAGATATTTTTAAAAAATGTAAATAATGCAAAACAATCTTAAGTTTAAAAAAACAAAACTTAAGAAAGTAAAAGTAAGATGAAATGACTGCTATCAGAATTTGTTTGAACAGTCTTCCATTTGTTTGAAAATTGAGTGGGAACGATTTAACAAAAATGGAATCATACCATAATTATTGTATTATAAGTTTTCTCAGTCTGAGGCCAGCCTGGTGGTGCAGCGGTTAAGTTCGCACATTCTGCTTCGGCGGCCCAGGGTTCACCAGTTCGGATCCCAGGTGCCGACTTACACGCTGCTTGGCACGCCATGCTGTGGTAGGCGTCCCACGTATAAAGTAGAGGAAGATGGGCACGGATGTTAGCTCAGGGCCAGTCTTCCTCAAAGAAAAAAAAGTTTTCTCAGTTTAATTTGTATAGATCTACATTATCATTTATAGTAACTATACCTTGTTTCTTATATAAATATAATATTTATCAGTCAGTTCCCAATGTGTACAATTCTGTTTGTCTCCTTACATGGATTTCTGCAAGTAGGATTGTTAGGTAAAAAGGAATGCACATTAAATTAATACCTATTATGAAACTGCTCTCCAAAAGACAAAAATTGCTGGTAGGTTTCATTTCTGTCAGTTGTACATTAGAGTGCCTATTTTCCCATATTCTCACCAACCCTAGGTATTGTCACTCTTTTTCATTTTTTCAACCTGGTTGGTGTTTGTATTTACCTGATTTGTACTGAAATTAAACATCTATTCATATATTTTCACCTCTCCTTTTTCTTCCTTTGTGGATTGACTCTTAGTATTGTTTGTGAATTTTTATTTTGAGGTGTTTGGTTTTTTTATTGATTTCTAATAACTCTTTACAGATTAAGGATATTGACATTTATCGTATTATATTTTTCATTTTAGTTCTTAAAATTTTTAAATCTTATGATGATTTTTAATTTCTATGTTATCATTTATTTTTACATAGAAGTTTTTAATTTTTAAATGTATCAGTTCCTTTATGGATCCTGATTTGGTGTGATGGTGTGATGCTTAGAAAGGTCTTCCCCGCCCCAAGATTTTTTTTTTTTAATTATCTGTATTTTCTTCTGCTACTTTTATGCTTTGCTTACTTGCTTTTTTCTATTTAAGTCTTTAATCTGTCTGTAATTTACTTTGGTGTAAGGAATGAGATAGAGATCTATCATTGTTTTTCTTCAATTAGCTAGCCAGTTTTCCAGTACTGTTTATTGAATAATTCATCTATTTCTTAAATACAATAAATTTCTGTTTATACTTAGGTCTAATTTTGGACTCTGTTCCCTTCCATTGATCTCTTTGTTTATTCTTTGCCCAATACCAAGGTGTTTTAATTACTTTGGCTATAGAATACATGTTAATATCCTGTTGAGTAAAGCACTCTTCTTCACTCTTTTCCCCAGAAGTTTCTTGGCGTGTTTTTCTTTCTTTCTTACTTTTTTATTGTTACTATGCAATTTTTTAAACCTAAGGCAAAGCAGAGAGAAAGGTTTAATGAACCCCCATATATGTTAATCTCCTAGATTGAACAGTTGTTTAAAATTTGTCATATTGCTGTATCTATTTTTTCCTACGTATTTTGAACTTAATTACAAAATCATTTTCCCCTTGAATACTTCATCATGCATCTCTACTTATTTCTCAATTGTATTTAATTATTGGTTGTCATTTGCATTAAGGAAACTTTTTTTTTTTCAAGATTTTATTTTTTTCCTTTTTCTCCCAAAGCCCCCCGGTACATAGTTGTGTATTCTTAGTTGTGGGTCCTTCTAGTTGTGGCATGTGGGACACCGCCTCAGCATGATTTTATGAGCCGTGCCGTGTCCACACCCAGGATTCAAACCGGCGAAACCCTGGGCTGCAGTAGCGTGCAAGAACTTAACTACTCAGCCATGAGGCTGGCCCCTACATTAAGGAAACTTTTGATACAATTTTATATTTTATTTTGATGTCTTCTTAATGATTCCACTAGCTTTTTGGTTGATTCTCTTGAGTTCCAGTACATAGTGACATATCTGCAAATGGGGATTGTTTGTCTCCTCCTTTCAGCTTTTATATCATTTATTTCTAATGACTTCAGCCAGCTTTCGAAACGGTTTTATATGAATACCAGAGACAGGCCCTTATATTGTCCTTTCTTCAGAAGGAATGCCCTCTCTCCTTTGATCCTGATGCTGACTGTTTATGGAAAGTATATATTCTTAAAGTTTATGTTAAGGGAGTACTTTTCTATTGCTCTTTTGCTAAGGGTCTTTTAAAAATTAGGAATGTATGCTGAATTTTATCAAATGCCTTTTTAGCATCTAATAAAATAATTATGTTTTTCTTTCAAAGTTATTAATGTGATAACATGTATTAATAAGTCCCTTGAGGCTAGCCCCATGGCATAGTGGTTAAGTTCATGCGCTCTGCTTCGGCGGCCCAGGTTTATGGGCTCAGATCCCAGGCGCGGATCTACACTACTCGTCAGCCATGCTATGGCAGCATCCCACATACAAAATAGAGGAAGATTGGCACACATGTTAGTTCAGGGCTGATCTTTCTCTAGCTGAAAAAGAGGAAGATTGGCAACAGATGTTAGCTCTGGGCAAATCTTCCTCAGGAGAAAAAAATAATAATAGCTCCCTAATATTCAACCATGCTTGACTTGGCAGTCTCCGTTGGATATAATGTTTTTGTTTTAATATGTTTTATTGATTTTTACCCCTGACTTGGAACACTTGCTTTTGACCAGACGTTGGAGGATGTTTGGTTTTCTTGTTCTTCCCATAACCCTGTCTGCCTCAATCATTGAAACACATCTCTTAAGGGGGTCATGATGCAGGACTGTCATTTAAGTGGCTAGGACTTGTCAGATGCACATGGTATGTAGAGTTCTTTTGAGCAAAGGTTAAGGAACACACTTAACCTTTTTGAGACTTCTGATTTGCCTGGCTCTGTGCTGGGTACTTTTCACATCTGTTGGTTCACATGGCAGTTCTATTTTATGGGTGAGAAAACTTCCGTTTAAGTCCCTTACATTCCTGAAGGCTGCGGACCTGAGAATCTTCGCGTTTCGTTTCAGTAGGCAAGCCCTCTCCTCCCTCACCCCACACTGGAAACCTGTTTTCCCATCCAGAAGACTGTCATCGAGGAGACCATAGAATGAGGAAAAAATTTATAAATCTTGTTGGTATGTGCAAATAATTGGCATTTATACCCCAAAGATAAACTTACACTGACCAGCTGAAAATTTGGGGTTTACTTATCACCTTGTGTTCCTCTGCTTCAAAGAAAGTGACCTCCTATGACCAGTAAATAAAACGCGCCTCACCGTGTTCCTGGGTCCTGTCTTTCGTTTGGGTGTAAGTTTTTCCTCATCTCTGGTGTTGCCCCATTTGAACAATGCCTACTTCCATCTGATTTCTCTGTGAGACAATTACAGACAGGCCATCTTTTTTCCTCTTTCCATTCATTGTAAAATCCACTCTCCTGCATCTCGTTCAACCCATCCCGTCCCAGCTGTGCCTTTTGGGATGATTATTTAGTTGCTTTGCTTTTTAAAAATCTGCTTCAGGGTTACTGATTTAAAAAAAATAATGCCTTAGTTTCACAGTCAAAATTATGTTATTTCATGTAAAGTAATAAGTTTAATATTTACATATTCGTGTGACTTCTTAAGCGGTGGAAGTATACTGCTCAGAAATGTACCTTTTCGTATTATTGTTATTAGAGCTCATCCAGACTTCTACAGCTGCCCTGTTAAAATTGAAACAGTTTTAGAAATGGAGAGTTATTCTCACAGAGGGAGAACTTTCCCGTAATTTTGTCTATTGATTTGCACTTTATGCTGGAAATGCTGTTGTGGGGGGGCGGAGCTTACGCTTCCCGTCTTATGATTAAAGAACAAAAGAGGAGAGGAACGTGATTTGCTCATATGGCAGCCATTTCTTGGTAGGACAAAAGAATAGCCCGGGTCACTTGTGTTCTGGTCCAGCATCTATCTGCTCTGGTCCCAAAAGGACCATTAGTTTGATTCAGAGACTGATGATCCAGTTTTTTTTATTTCATGCAGATCTTTATGTTTTCTTTCTTCCCCTTTTTCTGTCCAAAATATGGTTGTTTCACTGTTCATTGCTGCCTTATTAGAAAGGAAATGGAGGGGAATGGAATCTTACTATTTCTCTCTTGGTGTGCCTCTCTGGTTATGATTTGCATGGCAGAAATTTGAAACAGCCATAAATGCAGGTTGGGGATCACTTGTAGATATCCTTTAAGGCTCTTTCTTCTCTATCTTACAGTGAAGCACAAACTAGAATTAAGATTCTTGTTATTGTATTTTTGTTCCATTCTCTACCCAGTTATCAAGTAGACAGCCTTATTCTTTCAGATTTAGTCTAATGGGATCTAAAGAAAACAATTTCTTGAGAGAATTTACTTGGACTCAAATAATATGTCCTCACTGAAGCCATAGCCCAGTTACTCACAATCGTTTATGTAATTTAGTCCTTAATTATGTCTGCCCTGTTAACAGTTGTTAGCTAATTGTTCAATGTACTTAAATCCTGTCCTTGCAACTAGGTTATAAAACTGTTCAAAAGCAGAGATTGTGCCTCATTTTTCTATGTATTTCACAGCTCCTAGCATAGAGCTAAGCACACAGAAGATGTACAGTAAATGGTTGATGGGGATCTTGATGGGCACAGAGAAAGTCTTTAACCCAACTGTAGGCTCCATCAGTGTTACTCTGACTGGGTCCTCCTGTTGGTGATGGCGGTGAGGATGTTCTCTGCAAGGGCTAAAGTGCCTGTGAAGTGGAGAGAAATGGCTCCGGGGCAGGCCTTGGGGGTCAAGGCCAGGAGCTCCCTTCCTGTGTGGAAGAGCGGTTGCCTCACTGCTCTTATTACGAGGAGGTCCATCCCACAGAAGAGCGAGCCAAAGGCAGTCTCAAACAGTGAACAAGTAAGAGTGATGATGATGATGACGTTGATGGTTCCAAGTGTAGCATTTACTGCATCTTATTATATGCCGGGTCCTATGCTGTCTTTCATTCTCTCAATTAATCCATATCACAGTGTTGATAAATAAATGAAAAGCAATAGTGTATGTTGGAGTAGATGAGGAAGCCATTTGGTTTAAAACTAATTTGGCCTGACCTCGTTTTTCCAAAAAGGCCTGATGTGGTCTGTTGAGCATGCATTGTACATCTGCTTTAAGCATTTACAATGTCCCAAAGACAAGAATGATGCCCTTGAAGATAGGTATGTAGCTTTCCCCCATACTAGCATTTCTTTAAGGATAAGCATCTCTTCCTGGAAACTAAGGATTAATTACCGACCTGCTGTGCTCACCTTGTGAGCACTGACCTGCTAAGCATCTCGTGACAGTAGTAGAAGAGATATTCCTGTGGTATGTGATGTATGCTCTTTGTTCCAAGACAGTATATAACCACTCCGTACACCCCTCTTCTTTGCTGTGCCTCCTTCTTTGGGGAAGCAAGCCCCCAAGCTATGGTCCTCAGATGTGGCTCATAATAAACTCATCCCAATTTTGATTTATAGATTATGGATTATTCGTGTCAACATGTTGTGAAGTAGGGAACTGTTGTTATCTTCATTTTATGTGAGAAAACTGAGTCACAGAGGTTGCCAAAGGTCACCCAACAAAGAAAGTAAGGGGTAGGATCAGGAGAAGACCAAGACGCAGAGGGAAGAACCACTTTGAGTAATCGGGACCTGATTTGATGTTTTTCTGGTTTTTTGTTGATGGATTTGGCTAAGATTTCCAAATAGAGTCTTTAAAAATGACAATAAACAATTCCTGTTATCAGTATATTTTCAAAATGCCTTTGTAGAGAGGAAGATTATTTTTGAACCAGATAACCTGGGGTCCTCCTTTGTAAGCCCTTTGGATTCCAACTGTTTTTGTGAGATATCTTCCCTTCCTTCCATAAAGATGAGAGCCAGGATTTCCTGGTAGGGCATTGCCCTTTAAAGTGGACTTTGGAAAGAGTTCAGCCAGTTCTCTTAAAAGTATTTGGGAGCTGGTGACTAAAGTCCTAACACCAAGAAAAAAACCACAAAATAAGAGATTTACATAAGATAACAGTTTCTTTCTCACATAAAAAATTAAAAATCAAGCGCTTATACAGCAGCTCCCATGGTGTCATCAGGGACATATCAGGTGAGTCTGCTCCCTTTAAAAAAATCTTCCTGCAAGTCCTACCTAATATATCCACTTACACATTGGCCGGATTTTAGACATGCAATCTCACCCAGCTGCAAAGGAAGCTGGAAAGCATGCTCTTTTATTTCAGGAAGCAACACACTCAGCTAAAAATTGGTGTTCTCTTATAAAGTAGGAAGGGGAAAATAGATGTTGGATAAATAATTAGCAAACTCTGGCACACTGGGTAGAACCTTCCTTTAAAAAAAAACAGGGGCCGGCCCCGAGGCCGAGTGGTTAGGTTTGCACACTCCGCTGCGGTGGCCCAGGGTTTCGCTGGTTTGAATCCTGGGCGCAGACATGGCACTGCTCATCAAACCATGCTGAGGCAGCATCCCACATGCCACAACTAGAAGGACTCACAACTAAGAACATACAACTAATGGACCTGGGGGCTTTGGGGAGAAAAAGGAAAAAATTAAAGTAAAAATCTTTAAAAAAAAAACCCAAAAAGTTTTATTGAAGTATAATTGACATACAATAAACTGCACATATTTAAAGTATGTAATTTGACAGATTTTGACATAAATATACACACTTGTGAAACTGTCACCACATTAAGATAATGAACATATCCATCACCCCAAAAGTACCCTTTTGTAATTGCCACTTCCCACCCACCCCCTGTGTTGGATTCTTCTGCAATTACAAAACATCTTTCCATTCTCTCTCTCTTTTTTTTTTTTTAGGGAAGATTAGCCCTGAGCTAACTGCTGCCAATCCTCCTCTTTTTGCTGAGGAAGCCTGGCCCTGAGCTAACATCTGTGCCCATCTTCCTCTCCTTTATATGTGGGAAGCCTACCACAGCATGGCTTTTGCCAAGCGGTGCCATGTCCAAACCCGGGATCCGAACCAGCAAACCCCGTGCCACCGATGCAGAACGTGCGAACTTAACCACTGTGCCACCAGGCCGGCCCGCTTTTCATTCTCTTAACAGCATCTTTCAAAGGGCAGGGCAGAAGTTATTCATTTTGATGAAGTACATTTTTATCAATTTTTTTCTTTTAGAGATTGTTCTTTGGTGTCATAGCTAAGAAATCTTTCCCTAACACAAGTTCCCAAGTATTTTCTCCTGTTTTTTTCCTTAGAATTTTTTTTTTTTTTTGAGATTGGTGCCTGAGCTAACAACTGTTGCCAATCTTTTTTTTTTTCCCTGCTTTTTCTCCCCAAATCCCCCCAGTACATCGTTGTATATTTTAGTTGTGGGTCCTTCTAGTTGTGACATGTGGGATGCCTCCTCAGCATAGCCTGATGAGCAGTACCATGTCTGCGCCCAGGATCCAAACCGGCAAAAGCCTAGGCCGCTGAAGCGGAGTGTGCAAACTTAACCACTCGGCCTCGGGGCAGGCCCCCCAGAGTTTTATAATTTTATGTTTTACATTTAGATTTGTAATCCATTTTGAATTGATTACTTTAGACAATACAAGATATGAATTGAAATTCCTTTTTTTGCATATGGATATTCAACTCATGAACAGTGTATATCTCTCTATTTTGGTCTTCTTTAATTTCTCTCAGCAGTGTTTCATAATTTTCTGTGTGCACATCTTGTACATTTTTTGTCAGATTTACCCCTATGTATTTCATATTTTTTGATGCTGTTGTGAATTATATATTTTAAGTTCCAATTTTCAATTATTCGTTGCTAGTATATAGAAATACCATTGATTTTTGTCTATTGATCTTGTATTCTGCAGCTTTTCTAAACTCACTTATTATTCTAGGTTTTGTTTTTTGTTTTTTGTTTTGTTTTGTGTTTTTGGCAACAACCACTTTATTGCTCTTGATTCTGGGCATCAGGTAAATGGAATAGATTCACCAGGGTCAGATTCATTTGTCCTTCATGTGGTGTTTGCTGGGGCAGTAGAATGGGCTGGAAGATCCAAGATGAGTTCACTCAAATGTCTGATGGGATGACTATAACAGCTAACAACTGGGAAATGACTCAGATTCACTTGCCATGACTAGAAAGGTTCTGGACTTTTTTTTTAAAAAATTTTATTTTTTTCCTTTTTCTCCCCAAAGCCTCCCGGTACATAGTTGTATATTCTTAGTTGTGGATCCTTCTAGTTGTGGCATGTGGAATGCCGCCTCAGCATGGCTTGATGAGCGGTACCATGTCCGTGCCCAGGATTCGAACCGACGAAACACTGGGCCGCCTGCAGCAGAGCGCGAGAACTTAACCACTCAGCCACGGGGCGGGCCCTGGACTTCTTGATGTGGTGATTCAGGGCTCGAAGAGAAGGAATAGTGAATATGCCATGCCTCCTAAGGGCACAGTCCGGACTGGCACAGCTTTACTTCTGCCACATTCTATTGGTCAAAGCAAATCACAAGATCCAGAAAAAGGGGGGAAATCCCAGCATCTGATGAAGGAGCATCGTGTGTGTGTGTGTGGTGAGGGCAAGAATTTTTGGCAGCCTTCTTTGTAGACATTTTGGCATGGGGTCCACTAGTACCCCACAGTTTCTCCATGGGAGGGGCATCTTCACGTGGGATAATTTCTTGATCAGCCAGAAAGAAGCATCATAAAGAAGAGGGCTTGTCTTGTTTTGTCCCCTGCTGTACTCACAGTATTCAGAGTGTCTGGCATAGGACAGGCCCTGGTAGGCTCCGGGTGCATCTCGGTGAGAGGAGAGACCTCTCCGGAGACTGAGACATTGGTGGTGGCCGGTGCTGTCACCCAGTCCAGGCATGCTGACACTGGCCCTGGCTGACACCATTGAAGTTCCTCCCCTGGCCTGTGAGCCTATTCTAGTAGGTTTTTTTTTAAGATTCCATCAGACTTTTTACATAGATGATCATACATCTGAAAATAAAGACAGTTCTATTTCATTCCAATCTGGATACTTTTTATTTCTCTTTCTTGCCTTCTTGCACCAGTTAGAACTTCTAGGGGGCCAGCCCTGTGGCACAGCGGTTAAGCTCTCGCACTCCGCTTTGGCAGCCCAGGGTTTGCTGGTTTGGATCCCAGGCGTGGACTTGTTACATACCATTCATGAGGCCATGCCATGGCAAGGGTCTCACATATAAAATAGAGGAAGATGGGCACAGATGTTAGCTCAGGGCCAATCTTCCTCAGCAAAAACGGAAGGATTGTTGGCGGATGTTAGCTCAGGATTGATCTTCCTCAAAAAAAAGAACCTCTAGTATAATACATAAAAGTGGTGAGAGTAGGGGCCAGCCCGGAGGTGCAGCGGTTAAGTTCGCACGTTCCACTTCTCGGCAGCCCGGGGTTCGCCAATTCGGATCCCGGGTGCAGACATGGCACCACCTGGCAAAAGCCATGCTGTCGTAGGCGTCCCATGTATAAAGTAGAGGAAGATGGGCATGGATGTTAGCTCAGGGCCAGTCTTCCTCAGCAAAAAGAAAAGGATTGGCAGTAGTTAGCTCAGGGCTAACCTTCCTCAAAAGAAAAGAAATTCAGTACAACTGAAGCTGAGAGTATGAGGAAGGAGTGCAGAGAGAGCAGTCAGAAGTGAACGCGGGGGCAGAGAGCTACAGCACTGAAGAGCAAACGCGTGTGAGATGGAATCTAATTCTCAGGACTTGCTGTCACTCTGGTCAGCACGCTCTCTCGGATGACTCCCCATTCTCCAGAACCTCCCCAAGGAAAAGAGTCTTTTAAGAACTTGAACCACTCCAAATGGAGGTGGAAGAGCAGCATCCGGGGTTTCTCTCCCAGCACCTGCTAGAAGTCCAGGGTCGCCCCGCCTTGGAGATTAGAGTCGGATTAGAGATGCTGAGACTCCAGAGCGGGGCACAGTCCTGTCACTTTCAGTTAAGGGCAGTTTCCTCATCGTGGCACTGAAGATGTTCTGCGTACTTGAAGCAAAGTTCAGCTGAAATCGAATTTGTGGCTATTGAAGTCACTTCCTGCCAAATGGTATCTGTTTTGTTTGTGTGGATTATCTCCTTGTTGCTGGAGATTTACATGTAAATGCTTCAGGTGTGGTTACATGTAAGGTGGAAGAGGAGCTGGGTAAGCAAAATAAACATCTGTACCCCTCCCTTAGTCTGTTCCCCCCTCAGAGATTGTTCCCACATGTTAGGAGTGAAAAGGCATCTTGGTTTGGCTTGAGATAAAGGGACATCCACAGAGGTTCATGGAATAATTCCTTTTTTTATCCTTCAAGTACAACAGTTAACTAAAAGGGATGCTCTTTTACTGAAGGAGGTGACACGGTTTGGCCTGAGAATGGCATTCTAACGTTCTTACTTTAGATAAAGCAGCATTTCTCCCAAGAGAATGTCTCATAAATTTTCTTCTCATCAATTCCTTACATTTGACCAAATCTTCTTTCTCTAAATTTTTCTAGGCTGTTCAGCTTGACCCTGAAGAAACTGGTCATGCTAAAAGAAATGGACAAGGACCTTAACTCAGTGGTCATTGCCGTGAAGCTACAGGTGAGTTGAGCAGGATGGTTTGTTCAGGGTCCCAGAAAGCTGGGTAATGATTTGCCCACTGTTGGGGCTTCAGAAATATCAATGAGGGGCCACCTCTCTCTTCTTTCACTCAGCAAAGCAAGTACAATAGTAGAAGGATGATGGCGCCCGTGAGACCTACAGTGTTCCAATTCTGCCTCTTAGCGCTCAGTTGCTTTAAACCTTAGTCTCTTTGTCTAAAATTTTAAAAAATGGTTCTTCCTCCCCTGCCTATCTAACAGGATTAGTATGAAGATCAAGTGATGTGGGTGCTAAAGTGTTTAGTAAATTGTTCAGAAATTACTAGGCGGGTAGTGTCAGTTTCAGTCTTGTCCCCAGGATTTCTAGGTCCAAACAGGCGCATGGGTTGGGGAAGCACTTTTGACGTTTTCTATAGGGTAGAAGAAACTTACAGATTATTATTTCAGACTTGGCAATGTATAATTTACTTGGATATATTATCTCCTGAGTAATCCCCAGATTTAATTCCTTATGCTTAAGTCAGTACCTTCAAGGGACCCGAAATATTTCACAAACATTCATATTCTAAGCATTCCTGAATTTCAGAAAAGAAGGGAGAAACTGAACTACAGAAAGGTTAAGGAATTTACCCGTTGCCAGCTAATTACCAAGTGGCAGAAGTAGGACTAGAAACTAGAGTCAGTAATTTGTGAAGTCGTCAAACTTCATTACCAGACCTTCCTTAACTGATCGCTCCTCTCTAATGAGACTCCCTGGAGCTCACTGAGATTCTGAAGTGCTTCCGGAGTCATTAAATAACGATGGCATTCTTCAGTTTAAGAACAGTGTGCTTACTGAATTCCTACTCGCTGAAAAATTGTGATCTATATGGTAACTCCCTACTAACCAGAATATTTTATTAGCTAGATCACCTATAATGCAGCAATTTATTGCGCTAATGTTGCGTTCATTAAAATCGACGTCTATAGCGCTCACAGTGTGGGAACCATGTGTTGAGGTCCTCAGGTCTCATTATCTCAATTTAGTCCCACAAATTAAAACATTTTATTTACTCCTTATGAATTCCTGTGTGTCCCATCTTGTATTCTAACTCCGTGTTCATCCTTTGTGCATAATTCCTCCCAATTCTGTAAAACGTCGCCAGACACTATGGGTTGAAAAAACAAGTGTGGGACAGTGATGTGCAAGTGGAAACTCTCAGTGTCTTTTTCTCCTTTCCTGACTTTGCACCCTGTTTCTAGGTCACGGGCAGTGTTCCAGTTTTCAGGAATTGTTTCCTATGCTAAAAGCTGTTGCTTTCCAATGCAAACACTGTTGGTGTGGCTTTGAAAGTTCCCTGCTGCTTTTGCCATCCCCACAGTTAAATGCCTTTGCCAAAAGAAATAATTTCTTTTATTTCCTGATTAAATATTTAATATTCTTTAAAATTTAAAATTATACCCAAAACTACAAATATCCTGAATTTTTTATTGCTTTGTTTCCAAGCAGCTGAAAGTAATTACAGATGTTCTCATATTGATTTATCCAGACACTTATTTATTCACTCACACAATAAATATTTATTGAACACCTATTATATATTGTTCTAGGCACAGGGGATACAACCAGGAACAAGACAGACCAAAATCCCTGCCTTTAAGGATCTTTCCAGGCCAGTAGAGCAGCAGTTCTCAAAATGAGGTCTGCAGACCCTGGGCTCCCTAAGACCCTTTCAGGGGATACATGAGGTCACAGTGGTTTTCAAGATAGCACGGTAGCATTATTTGCCCTTTCCACCGTGTTGACATTTGCGTTGAAGGCACAAGAGCGGTGGTGGAGAGAACAGCTGGTCCTTAGCACAAATCAAGGCAGTTGCACAGAATGTACCAGTAGTCATTATATTGTTTACAGACTCAAAGGAAAAAGGAAAAAGCCAGTTTTGCTTAAGAGTGTCCTTGAAGAAGCAGTAAAAATTGTTAACTTATTGTGTCTCTGGATACAATAAGCCCTGGAGTACTTGTCTTTTTAATATTCTGTGTGATGAGATGGGAAATTTGCATAAAGCACTTCTTCCTAGCAAAGGATACTGCTGTCTCGAGGACGAGCGCTTTGCGAGTGAGTTGTGCATTAAAGTAGCTGCTTTTTTCATGGAACAGCATTTTTACTTGAAAGAAGGACTTACAGACAAACTTGTTATTCAGACTCAGCTATTTTCTTGAAAATGAATGTGTGAGCATGTCACTTCAAGGGAAACAACTGAGAATATCTTTGGCCAATTAGAAATAAAATTTGAGCTTTCCAGTGAAAATTAGAATTTTGGAAAACTTATCTCTGTCCCTGTAAGCTTAACAGCTTTCCAATTCCTAAAGACTTTAACTGAAGAGATCGGTGGTGATAGTAACGATTAGGATTGTTTTTACTGTATAACGAAATGTGTAACATTTGAAAGATTTGACTAACTTAGTGAACCAATATTTTCCAAATGACCAATGCTTGAGGCTACAGAATTATGCTGGGCAAATTCATTCAAAGAACTAAGTAGAACAATGGATTGGATTTTATTTTTAACTTTTTATTTTGCAATAATTTTAAATTTACAGAAGAGATGCAGGAGTAGCATGTAGAGTTTCCGTATGCCCCTCACCCAGTTTCTCCTGGTGTTAACATCTTTCTTAACCATGGGACGTTTATCAAAACTGGGAAATTATCATTGGTACTGTGCTGTTAACTAAATTACAGACTTTGTTCAGATTTGCCAGTTTTTCCACCGATGTCCTTGTTTTGTTAATTGATTGGATTTTAATATATAACAGAGTATAAAAGCCTTATTGAGATGGTTTCAAATTCTACTTTGCTGACTTACTAACCTTTAAGAGACTACCACTTGTAGAGTTTTGGTGTAGTATCGGAGAAGAATATTTCACAATTATCTGAAAAGGCTGTTAAAAAGCTCCTCCTTTTTCTAACTTCATATCTCTTTGAGTTTGGATTTTTTTCATGTACCCAACCAAAAGAGTATTTTGCAGCATACTGAATACAGAAACAGGTATGAGAATCCAGCTGTCTCCTATTAAGCCAGACATTAAAGAGATCTGCAGAAATGTGAATGTATCCAGTCTCCCTCATACACTGCTGACGGGGGTGCAAAATGGTGCAGCCACTTTGGAAAACAGTCTGGCAAAAGATTAAACATAGAGTTACCATATGACCCAGCAGTTCCACTCTAAATATTACCCAAGAGACATGAAAATATGTCCACACAAAGTTTTGCACACACTGTTCTTGGGAGCTTAATAGCTAAAAAGTGGAAACAACTCGAGTCCATTGACTGATGAATGAATAAATAAAAAGTAGTATATCCATACAGTGGAGTATTATTTGTTAATAAAAAGGATAAAATACATCTATGCTACAACATTGGTGAATCTTGAAAACATTATGCTAAATGAAAGAAGCCAATCACAAAAGATTTCATTTATGTGAAATGTCCAGAACAGGCAAATCTGTACAGTCAGAGAGTAAATGAGTGGCTGCCTAGGGCTGGAGGTGAGGTGACTGGGAGTTTGGTAGGGTGACAGCTAAAGAATATGGGGTTTCTCTTTGGCGTGATGAAAATCTTCTAAAATTGATTGTGTTGATAGTTGCACAACTCTGAATATACTAAAAGCCATTGAACTGTACGCTTTAAATTGGTGAATTGTATGGTGTTTGAATTATATCCCAATAAAGCTGTTATAAAAAAAACTGTGCCATCTTCTTACTAAATTGTTTTTGTTTTGGAAAAGATATTTTTCATAGAAAGTATTTTTATGTAAACACATAAGTTTATTATGGTTATTTTTAAATGCATTAATACATATTTTTAAAATCTCAGTTTTCATTCCTAATATGGTAAATATTGATAGAATCACCTACGTAAACAAAAAATTGGGAGATCTTCAGTAATTTTTAAGAGTGTAAAAAGATCCTGAGATTGAAAAGTTTAAGAATCAATGTAGTAGTAGGAAAGAGATAATAAACATAATAGATAAGAAAATTATATACAAGTTTTCCTTGAAATCTAACTCATTCTTGAAAACTTGTTAGATGGCAGAAGCCTATCTCCCATTATTTAAATGGGCGAAATAACAATCCATTCTCAGACATCCACAACCTCAGCTTATTTCCTCAAATATCACTACAGCACTCTTAAATATGTATGTGACAATCCATCAAGAATTTTTTATTTAAAAAAGAGACATTTAAAACACCAGTAACCTAATTTTTCATGCATTAATACTCATTAATGAATATTTTTGTGTGCTGTGAGTAATGATACTGTAGTATCAGATATAAATTGTTTTGCTTCTATACTGCAAATGAAGATATACTGTCATAGAGATTAAAAATGATATGTAAAGAGACCAAAGATCGTTTTGAAATTGGACCCAAGTTGGTAGTGCCCCAGGCACTTGGAAGAAGCAAATACTGGGACCATGAAGGGCTAAATCTTTGGAGAAGGGAGGGAAAGATGAGAACAGTAATGCACCATGCCTTAAAGAATGAACCAGCTGTGGCCCCGGGACTGCACTGAAATGTGTGCATCCCGTTACCTGCACATGCAGATTCGTCTTAACAAGCTTGCAATGCAGACAATGCAGTTGGGACAGAAAGTTTACAGATATCTATAGCACATATTTGGATAGTGAGAGTTCAGATAATGAGGGCTGCTGCTATTGGAAGGTGACATGTCCTATGGGGAAATAAATAAAATAAGATAAAGAGATTGGAGCATGCCAGACGTGGAGGAAGTTATAAATTGTATGTGGTGGTCAGGGTAGGCCTTATTGAGAAGATGACGTTTACACAAAGACTTTGAAGGGGGGCCGACCTAGTGGCTGAGTGGTTAAGTTCGCAAGCTCTGCTTCGACAGGGTTTTCCCCGTTCGGATCCTGGGCGCGGATGTGGTACCGCTCATTAAGCCACGCTGAGGCGGCATGCCACATGCCACAACTAGAAGGACTCATAACTAAAAATATATAGCTATGTACCGGGGGGCTTTGGGAGAAAAAGGAAAAATAAAATCTTTTAAAAAAAAAAAAAAGACTTTGAAGGAGGCGAGGGAGGGAGTCATGCAAATATCTGGAGGAAGAGCGTTCCAGGCGGAAGGAAAAGCCAAGGCAAGGCCCTCAGGCGGGAACGTGTCTGGCACGTGTGACAGAATCAGGAGGAAGGAGGGGAGGCCAGTGAGGCTGGAGAGGAGTGGAGGAGGAGAAGAGGTCAAAGAGGTGGGGAGGCGGGATGTGCGCAGCTAATTTAAGGTCTCTGGCTTTCATTCTGCGTGAATTGGAGAATTTTGAACAGAGACATGATAGAATCACTCTGGCTGTTGTGTGGAGAATAGACTGTAGGCAGGAAAGAGGAATTAGGAAGACCAGTTAGTTAATAGGCTACGACACTGATTCTGGCAAGAGATGAGGGTGGTGCCAGAGTTTTGGCTTAAGCAACAGGTAGGGTGGAATTAAGTGAGATGGGGAAGACTGTGGGTGAAGCAGGTTTGGAGGGAAAGATCCAAAATTCAGCTTATTATATTGTATTTGAGATGCCTATTAAACATTCAAGAGGAGTTGTTGAATATATGAGTTTAGAGTTCAGGAGAGAGGTCTAAGGTAGAGAGAAATTGGAGAGTCATCAACATATTTGAGACCATAAGGTTGGATGAGATAACCAGGGGTGTAGTGAATGAATATAGAGATGAGAGCAGGTCTAAGGATTGTGACCCCAGGCACTCCAACATTAGGAAGTTGGGAGGAGAGAAAGGACCTGGAATGGAGACCAAGAAAGCAGCTGGAGGGTAAGAGGAGATCCATGAGAGTGTGGTGTTCTGGGAGCCAAATGAAGGACATGTTGATGGAAGTAGAGTGATCAGCTCTGTCAAAGCTGCAGATGAGTCAGGGAAGATGGGAACAGATCATCAGATTCCTCAAAGTCGAGGTTATTTAAGACCTTGTCAATGGCAGTTTTGGTGGAATGGTGGAGATAGGAAGGCTGACTGGAATGCATTTAAGAAAAAATGAGAGAAAACTTCAAGAGAGCAAAAATAGGCAACTCTTGAGTTTGCTATAAAGGGAAGATGAGATATGGGGTGGTAACCAGCAGGTCATGTGGGGACAGGAGAAGTTTTTTGGGTTTTGTCTGTGTGTGTGTGAGAGAGAGAGAAAGGTTGTCACTGAGCTAACACCTGTGCCAATCTTCCTCTGTTTTGTGTGGGACGCTGGCAACACCGTGGCTTGACGAGTGGTGCTGGGTCTGCAGCCAGAATCTGAACCTGCGAACCCTGGGCTACCAAAGCAGAGTGTGTGAACTTAACCTCTGCTCCACCAGGCTGGCCCCTGATTTTTTTAAATGAGAGGAATAATAGCATGTTTGCTAATGGAAATGATCCATTTGTAGTAGAGATCCATTTGGAGAAATGATCCCTTATGTAGGAAAGGAAAGAATGGCCAGAACAGCATCTTTCTGGGTGAGAAGGGATGAGATCTGGTGCCTAAGTGGTTGATTTGGATGAGAGCAGGGCGGTTCATCTGTGTAACAGGAGGAAAGAGGGGATGGTACAAATGTGGTAAATAAGTAAGTGTGGTGGGAGTTGTGGGACCTCTTTTCGTATTGCTTCAATTTTCTCAGCAGGTAGGAATCAATGTTATCAGCTTAGAGTGAGGGGAGGGGTAAGCTGATGTTGGAGGTTTGGGGAAAAACGAGAAGATGTGAAACCATCATCTAATAGAGTGGGACAGTGAAAGAACTTGGGAAAGTATAGTATGATTGCCAGGCAGCATTGCAGGCCCTCTTAAGATCTGAGGTCATAAATTTAAAGTCAGAACAGTTAGCCTGACTGAGATTCTCTCCGGGCATGTTCACCCAGGGCAGGTGGATTTAAAAGGGTTGTAATTTACCAAGTGAGTATGGCAGAACAGTAGCAGGGCAGAGGAGTTAAGGGTGGATGCAAGGACGTGTTTATCAAGATTGATTATGGCATGTAAGCTGGGTAAGGAGGAAAGGGGATGGCAAGGGGTGAGAGGAAGAGTGAACCAATGAGCAGATCCCTGGATTGTAGGCGCTGGTGGCTTTGAAGGATTATATGATTGTTGGCAAACCAGAGAGAACGAGCTGGGAAGATAGGAGGCGTAATCAGAGAGTAGGATGTTTGAAGCTGAGATTAGGTGTTGGTTGTAATTGTTGGTAATGATGAGGTCCAGAGTACAATCGTGTGAGTGGCTAAGACAAGTGTGACGACAAGATCACTGGAAGAGAGGAATTCTGGGATTTAGAGGCCAGGATGTTGGAAAGAGTGTATGACTGGAGTAGTGTTGGGGAGAGAAACAGTGAGTGAGGAGCTAAAGTCAAGAAATGAGCAGGAATGACTGGCAATTACAGATGACAACAGCAGCAAGAAAGAGAGGATAATATAAACTGATGACATCTCTTCAAAATGGGGAGTTTTAAGGAGGTGGAAGGGAGAATATTCTAGACCTGGTGATGAGAGGACACCTGTCCCACCTCCAAGCCCAGTGGCTGTGGGTTGTAGGAGAGAAGTAGCACCATTTGAGAGGGCTCCCCAGAAAGCAGTGTCTTCGGGGGGGTCAGGTTTCAGAGCAGCATTTCTCAACAGCGGCCCTGTTGACGTTTGGGGCCAGATCATTCTGTTGTGGAGTGTGTCCTGTGCGTCATAGGATGGTCAGCAACAACCCTGGCCTCTGCCCTCTAGAAATCTCTCACACCCACACCACTTGTAACAACCAAAAATATCTCTAAATATTGCCAATGTCTCCTACCCCCTGGTATATATAACTGCTGGAAATAAACCACATTTTAGACTCTCCCAGCATTTCTGAGATTCATTTTATAGAGATTTCTTAAATCAAGAGAGCCCAAATAGAGTCAGGTGAAAACTTTGTCAAGATTTTTGTTTGTAATAGAGCTTACTACAAAAAGCGTTATCTAACAGATGAGGCAAAGTTTCCTTTATTACTTTTAATTGGTATAATACAATGTTCTAATTACAAAGCCATTGTGAAATGTTGTATTTAGGAGATTTTCCTTCTGCATCAAACAAATTTGCACTTTATAAAAACAGAAATTAGAAATGTATAAGAAGCCTAAATGTGAAAATTAAAATTTCTAAAGGAAAACATAACAGAATATCCGCACAACCTTGGAGTAGGCACAGATATCCTAGATAGGACCCAGAACGCAGTAACCATAAAAGAAATAATAATGTTGACCTGATCAAAATTAAATACCTCATCAAAAGACGCCATTAAGAAAATGAATAGGCAAGAAAATATTTACAACACATATATCTGACATGACTTGTATAAATAAAAAAACTCTCACAACTCAGTAACAAGATAACCTGGCCAAAAAAGTTTGGTCAGGCACTTAATAAGTAGAAATTTTAAAATGACCAATAAACTGATAAAAAGGTGCTCACTGTTATTAGTGGTCAGGGAAACGCAAATTGCAGCCATACTGATGTTCCACTGCACGTACCCATTAGCATCCATGAGTCCAGGGCTGACCCCGCCAAGTGCTGGGGAAGATGTGGAGCAACTGGGGCTCCCGTACACGGCTGCTGGGATGGAAAGTGGTACCAACACTTTGGAAGTCGGTCTAACAGTTTCTCATAAAGTTAAACATTTGTCTACCCTAAGACCCAGCAATTCCTCTCCTAGGTCTTTGCCTAAGAAAAAGCAAAACACGTTCACCCAGACTTGTACAAGGATAACAGCTTTAGCCATAATGGCCAAAAACTAGAAATGACCCAAATGTGAACGTTTAGCAACAGAATGGGTAAACAAAGTGTGGTATATTCACAGAATAGAATTCTACTCAGCAGGAATGAACTATTGATACATGCGACAACCTGTATGAACCTCAGCCACGTTATGTTGGGCAAAAGAAGCCCAACTGAAGTGGTACGTATGATATGATTCCGTTTTTATGGAATTTTAGAACAGACAAAACGGATCTATGGTGAAAGAAAACACAACAGTGCTTGCCTCTGAGAGTGGTGCAGGAATGACCGGGAGACATCACAAGGGATTTTTCTGGAGTGATAGAAATGTTCTACGTATTGAGACAGATGTGGGTCACGCAGTGTCTGCATTATCAGTTCATCCATCTGTGTCCTGGAGATCTGGGCACTTCACCACTGTGTTTAAATTACGGCTCAATTTTTTAGAGAAAGTAGTTTATACAAATTTACTGGCATTCCTCAGGCTGATCTCTTCTTACAGTTTAGGAATAGTTTAGCCCAACTTTATTTTCTTAAGGGCTGAAAACATTGGGGTGTCTAACCCAGTGTTAGGTTGAAAAGGAAGGGGCTGAAAGGAAAGGTTCCTGGAAAAAAAGTTATATCTAAACTGAGACCGGAAGGGCAGTTGGTTAGCTGTGTACCGAAGCGTGAAGGAGCACCTAAGAGGAGACAAAAAGCGTGTGAGAAGACCCAAAGGCAAGACAGTGCAGCTGAAGTGTCATTACAGAGGAAAAGGGAGGCTGGGCTGAGCCTGGGGCCGTGTTTCCACCCCTCGGGGTGCTCATACCTGCCTGCCTCATCCTCAGGACAGTTGGGAGAACTCAAATGCAAAAACAAATCATTTTTACATGAAAACCCTTTATAAACATGCAACATTAAACATACAAAATCATATCTATGGTGGTGGCTTAATTCTAACAAGTATGACAAAGACTGATGAAATATTTGGACTGGTAGGGATATTTGTAGAGTTTAAAAGTTGTTTGCAGACAAAGCATTTCCCTTGGTCTGATTTTTGGTGACAGTTTTGACTTATTTTTTTCTTGGTTTCAGGGTTCCAAAAGAATTCTTCGCTCCAACGAAATCATCCTTCCAGCTAGTGGCCTGGTGGAAACAGAGCTCCAGTTGACCTTCTCCCTTCAGGTGAGAGTCTCCTCAGTCTCAAGTGGCTAAGATGCCATAGCCCAGTGAACTAAAGTCACCCGGTGAATTCAGCCCAGTGAATTAGCCATAGCAGGAATAAAGTAAAGTCACCCACAGCTTTTATGCCCAGCCTGGAGGGCCAGAGCAATCACACAGCGAGCCACAGTCAGGAGGCTGAGACCCAGGTAGGATGCTGAAAAGTGCATCACTTCTCATTCTTCTTTCCCATTTCCTTTGATAAGGCTGTTGGCCCCACCCGTCCTACCACGCTCAGCCCCGTCACCTCTCTTTAGGAATGCACAGCACACACTCCAGCAGAGTGCGCCCCTTCAGTCTCATTTTGCCCCCGTATTGTGATCTCCATCCCTTCCCTTCTCCTCCTTATCCTTCTAGTATGTCTGTCTCTCATCATAATCCCAGAAGCCCAAATTGAAGCACATGGAGGAAACACTAGATCACATGGCAAGGAAAGAGGCAGCTTTCTGAACGTGTGTGGACCACAGAGCTGGGGAGTGGAAGCCAAGCACCGAGCCGAATCACACCCTCAGCAGCAACTTAAGGATATTCCCTTCACCCCCTGAGCACCTCCTTGAATAGACAGGAGACAGTGAAGACAGAAAGATTGTGCATTCTCTAGCGGGACTAGAGCCCACCAATGGACCCAGTTGCTTATTGACCACGCTTGACTCTGTTTTATGCTCGGCAGTACCCTCATTTCCTGAAGAGAGATGCCAACAAGCTGCAGATCATGTTGCAAAGGAGAAAGCGTTACAAGAACCGGACCATCTTGGGCTACAAGACCCTGGCCGTGGGCCTCATCAACATGGCAGAGGTGAGAGGAGCACGGTCTCCGGCCTTTAAGTCAGAGAGCCTGAGAGAGTTGAACCCAGCAAACGATTTTCCCAGCCTGCTGGCTGTCTGTTTTATTTTATTTTACAAGTTAATTCTTTTATTGGAAATTTAGGGTATACCTCTTTTTATCAAGTACTTTCTCCCTCACAAAAAGTTTTTCTTTAATTTTTAAAAAATTTTCAAACTTAGGGAAAAGTTGTCGGAATAGTATGAAGAATCCCCATATGCCTCCACCCAGATTCTTCGGTGTTAATGTGTTACCGCACTTGCCTTCTCTGTCTCTAGATTTCATGCATATTATTTTCTTTTCTGAACCATTGAGAGTAAGTTGCAGACATGATGCCCCATTACATGTTAATACTACACTATGTTAATTTCCTAAATAAGAATACTCTCCAGGGCTGGCCCTGTGGCCAAGTGGTTAAGTTCACGTGCTCCGCTTCGGTGCCCAGGGTTTTGCTGGTTCAGATCCTGGGTGCAGACATGGCACCGCTCATCCAGCCATGTGCAGTCAGCATCCCACATGCCACAACCAGAGGCGCTCACAGCTAGAATATACAACTGTGTACAGGGGTGGGGGTGGGGGGTGCTTTGGGGAGAAGAAGAAGAAAAAAAAAACAGATTGGCAACAGATGTTAGCTCAGGTGCCAATCTTTAAAAAAAAGAAAGAAAAGAAACCTTCTGTCCGTAATTTAAAAAAAAAAAAAAGAATACTCTCCTATGTAAGCACCATGCCACCAAAAGATCAGAACGTTAACATTGCTGTAAGATTACCATCTGACCTCAGTCACCATTCAGACTGTGCCAAGTGTCGAGTGTCTCCATGATGTCTTTACAGGCCCACGATTGAATCTGGGATTACGTCTTGCATTTAGTTGTCATATCTCTTTAGTCTCCTTCAATCTGCAACAGTCCCTCAGATTTTCCTTGTCTTTCATGCTCTTGACTTTTTTTTTTTTTTTTTTTTTGCTGAGGAAGATTCACCCTGAGTTAACATCTGTTGCCAATCTTCCTCTTTTTGCTTGAAGAAGATCTGCCCTGAGCTAACATCCATGCCAGTCTTCTTCTATTTTGTCTGTGGGTCGCCGCCACAGCATGGCCACCAACAAGTGCTCTATGTCCCTGCCCAGGAACCAAACCTGGGCCACTGAAGCGGAATGCGCCAAACTTAACCACTAGGCCACGGGCGGGCCCCCCTTGACATTTTTTAAGAGTACAGGTCTGTTACCACTTTATTGAATGTTCCTCAGTTTGGGTTTGTCCGATGTTTTCTGAAGATTAGATTCAGCTTATACATTTTTGGCAGAATTACCACAGAAGTAATACCACGTTCTTCTCAGTGCAACATAGGCAGCACTCCACGTTGATTTGTTTCATCGCTGGGTGAGGTTGACTTTCATTGCTTAGTTAAGGTGGTGTCTGCCAGGATTTCCAATAGAAAGTTAGTAAATATTTTGTACTTACCAATGAAAAAATATTTTATAGGAAAATGTTTTGAGACTATATAACAGTACTTTCCTCCTCCTATCTTCACCAACTAGTTTTAGCATCTGTGATTCTTGGGCTGAATCACTGATTGATGCTTGCCACACAGTGAGTTTCTTTTCCTTTCTTTTCTTTTCTTTATTTTAGTGAGGAAGATTGGCCCTGAACTAACATCTGTTGCCAATCTTCTGTTTTTTCCCCCCTCCTTGAAGCCCCACTACATAGTCGTTTTTCCTAGTTGTAAGTCATTGTAGTTCCTCTGTGTGGGACGCCGCCACAGCATGGCTTGATGAGCAGTGCCTTGTCTGCGCCCAGGATCCAAACTGGTGAGCCCCAGGCCACTGAAGAGGAGAACACAAACTTAACCACTTGGCCACTGCGCTGGCCCCGTCCACAGTGAATTTCTAATCTCACCATTCCTTCTATATTTGTTAGTTGGCTTTTGGTTGTAAGACAGAGCTCTCCCTTCTTCCCTACTTACTAATTGATTCATTTATTTGTATCAGTTATGGACCTATGGATTCCTGTTTAATTCAGTGGGGTTTAATCTGTTACTGTCATTTTTTTGGCTTGATGTTCAAATTATCTCAAATTTGGCCAGTGGGAGCCCCTTCAAACTGGTTCCTATATCCTTTTTGATATGTCCTATCACTCTTTACATACTTCTTTACTTTCTGCTACAAAATATTACAGGCTCATCTTGTATTTCCCCTGACGCAGCCTTGGAATGAAATGGTTCTCTTAAGAGCCCTGGTTCGTTTTAGTGGAGAATGGTATTTAGAAACCAAGATGTGGGTACTAGGAGTGCTCACTCTCCAACTGGGGTCTCATTGCTTCTACTCCCTCTCAGCTGACAGAGCTAGGAAACGTACGTGTGTGTGTGTATATATGTGTGTGTGCATATGCACTCATATATACATACACATCATATCTGTTTCCATATCTATATCTATCTGATCATGAGCTCACATCCAGTCAATTCCAATCCAGCACCATTGGGCTTATTCTAGCCTTCCCCTTTCCATATTTCTAATTCCCTTCTCCATCAGTTAGAAACCAGGCTCCCATTATCCTCAGTGCGTTTGCTCATTTGTGCACTTCCCATATATGTCAGGCAAATCCTCTCAGTCCTGACAAAGGGGAAAAAGAAAGGGGCCACAAGTCAGTTTCAAAACTCATTTCTGTGCTTTAGTACATTAAATAGGGGAAATTTTGTGGCCATACGTGAGATAGTCCCAGCCCATCCTCCTCTCGTCTTCTGGTTTTGTATCAGTGTGAGGGACTGGCGGGAGTGAAGTAGTGCGGATGCCGCGTTTTGCCAGCTGTGTCAAGCCCTTCTGCTTTCTCATGTACTGTAGGTCCTTTTCCTCATTGCCAGGCACACAGGTGACCACCATCCGCAGGCCAGCCCCACCTAACCTGGCAAACTAGTTTCTCTGTGAAGGCCTTAAACTAAAATGGAGTCCTAGAGATTAGCAGTCGTTTTCAATCTCAGGCCTTGATTTTCGTCTTTAAACGCGTGGCCTGACTCGTGGCCGGCACTTCTGGAGACAGTTTCACAGTAAGACCTTGGAGGCAATAGAACAGTCGGCATGGATTTGGAAGGTCGTGAGAAAGAAAATGCATCAGCAGAATGCCCTTTCCACTGGCATGCATATCTGTTTGGGTTTATGAAAATGGACAACTCAGTGGATCTCTCCGTAGTAAGGCGTTTCCACTGCCGCTCTGTCATCCTAGGTGATGCAGCATCCTAACGAGGGCGCTCTGGTGCTCGGCCTGCACAGCAACGTGAAGGATGTCTCTGTGCCTGTGGCAGAAATAAAGATCTACTCCCTCTCCAGCCAGCCCATTGACCACGAAGGAATCAAATCCAAGCTGTCTGGTAAGATGAATGCAGAGGCCCTGCAGGTCAAGAGGGAGCTCGTCACCTGATCTCCATCCTGGCGGAGCTGAACCAGGCAATGCCTAAAATCTTCCTAGGAAAGAGAAGTTAGAGATCCCTGAAAACGAAACATAGCCTGCCATGGCCCGGGCCCTCTCCTCTGCTCCAGCCGTGGTTCGCCCGAGCAGAGCCATGATTCCAGCCGATCAAAGTCTCTTAGGCCAGATCTTCCCATTTTGAAGTTATCTTACTAAGGTGTCTGTTTCCAGATCGTTCTCCTGATATTGACAATTATTCTGAGGAAGAGGAGGAGAGTTTCTCATCAGAACAGGAAGGCAGTGATGATCCATTGCACGGGCAGGTAACTTCCCACAGCCCCTCACAGGAAGTGTCTGAGAAGGAATTCAAGACCTTCCCGGGGTTTCCCAACCTCGTTCTCTCCCCCCTCCCACTTAGGACCTGTTCTATGAAGATGAGGATCTGCGCAAAGTAAAGAAGACCCGGAGGAAACTCACCTCCACCTCTGCCATCACCAGGGTGAGCCACAGAGGTCTGGGGACTGTTTAGCTGAGACTTTCCATTTGGGAGTAGGATGGGAGCTTTTTAAAATTCTGCACGTGGCCGCCCTCAAGGTTCTGGTAACACCCCTGTGTATGTCCGCCACCACCTAATTGAGAATCACTGTCGCAGAGAACCAGTGTCACCAATAGGGCTGTGTTATGTTCTTCAGGTTATCTCAGGATAGAAGAAAGGTTGAAAAACCTTGTTTTAGCCTTCGGAACAGATAATGCTTCCTCAGGGAACAGAACACCTCAGACACCCTACCTTCCCTCTCCAGGTGCTTACTTCAGATGACCTGCTGTCCACTGCGTAGATAAATCCAGTCCTCTCTTGGCCTATTACCATTTTTAATCATTTGTTGAATTTACCCAGAAATAATAGGCTAGTGCTTGGAACTGTGGGTTTGCTAAGGTTTAATTGCATTAGATATAGTTCCTGCCTCAATGGATCCATAACCTTAGAGACCAAATGCCTTTGGATTGTGTCCCCTGCATAAGATTTCCTCGAGAGTCACTATTTTTGGTGAAATTAGAGTTCTGGACTGAGACACTTAGTACCTGAATTTTTGGGGTAATTTTGAATGATTTTGGAGTTCCTGTGCCAAAGTGTGGGAGAGTCAAAAGTGCTAGGAGCTTTTTGGAAGAGAAATTCACGGCTTCATTTTTCCCTGGAGACATCCTGATTCTCTCTAGTGCAGGGCTAGCCTAGGGACCCCAAGAGCAGAGAGTCTCGTCACCATCAGGAGGGAAAGAAATGTAGGCCAGACCTTCCGATGAGGTCTGGCATTCCCCCATGAAACAATGCTGTCATCTCCCCAATCATCCTTAGGGATCACGGGGCTTCAATGTAAATCCTCAAGACTCTGGCCTTGATTTCCCCCATTGAATAATGACCAGAGAGTGTGAGAACTGTTTCATTGTCCTGAGGTATCTAATCCTTGACAGGCTCTCCAAAATAGCCAGGTAAGGCGTGTCACCAGAGCCCCAAATGCCTCACCGCCATTGTGCTCTGGTCAGGGGGGTAGGCTGGATGACCACCCTCTGTTGTAGCTCCTTCTACTAAGTTTTTCTTTTTCCTGCTCTGTAACCACAGAGAGGCCCCACCTTCTTCCCATAGTGTGTCCCCTGGAGCTTTGTGAATCACCCCTTCCTGTCATCTCCCCCACAGCTTCACTCAGTTATATGACCAGAGTTCGGAGCTTCTATTAATATCCACTCCCCTGAAGACTTTTTTTATTAGCTGCAGACACTTTGCAGTCGGATTTCCAGAGACTCAGTAATTGTTCCTTAATTTCTGTCTCCTTTTGTACACATGCATTCTTCTCCCCCAACCAAGAACACTTTGTTCTAGACACACTCATTGACGTGCTGGTCTCTGAGTACGTCTTATGCTTCTCTGTCACTGTGAGCTCACGTGTTTTTTCTCTGCTCTGAATGCCCTTTCCACGTTTGGAAGCCCTGCCCTTTCTTGAAGGCCTGGCTCCGTCTTACTTGCAAGTTAGCCTCTTCCATCCCCAGATGGCGAGTCTGTCATTCAGTCAGGAAGTACTTGGGCCGCAAGCTAGTCATTGTGCCTGGAGTTGGGGACATAGAGCCAGGAAGGCCCGGTCCATGCTGTCAAGGAGCTCACAGTGTCTAGTGACACAGACACGTCTAAACAAGTGACTACAACGCAGTAGGATAGGTGCTAGAAGACAGAGCTTTGTGTAAGGGACAGCAGT
>NC_060283.1:6153161-6202718 GCF_021613505.1 Equus quagga | reverse complement strand
AGTAGGATAGGTGCTAGAAGACAGAGCTTTGTGTAAGGGACAGCAGTGGCACTAGGGGACGTGACTGACTGAACAGGAGCGCCGGGAGTGCTTCATGGACGAGATGCTGAGAGATGGGTTTCTAAGGCCAAATAGAACTTCACCAAGTGGATGCGAGGGGAATGTTTAGTCAAGGCAGAAGATAGCGTGTCTAAAGGCCCAGAGGTGCACTGCAGCATGTGGCGTTTCACAGAACTGTAGCAGTTAGTTTCCGTTTGAGTATGGGGTATTGGGGATTGAAGGGTGAGATGAGGCTAGAGACAGGCAGACCCAGCCGTCAGACAGCCGTAGAGTTGACACTTAAGCTTTGTTCTCCAGGCACTGACGGCCGACGTGAGTGGGGAGTGACATGATGAGATTTGCATTTGGAGTGATCACTGTGGACTCTGGAGCGAACAAGACTGGAAACTGACTGGGAGTGGGAGAGTGGGGGTGTCCGTGGTCCCAGAGGGATGTGAGGAGAAAGGCCTGGACGAAAGCAGTGGTGTTACGGGTGGAAAAGAGGGTAGGAGTTATCGAACACTGGGCTGTGGGGAGAAGGGAGGGGAGAGACTCCAGGTTCAGACCCGGGTGACTGGAGTGGTGATATCAGTAACCAGATAGGGAATACAAGGAGAAGATGACAAGTTCCGTTTTGGAAATGTTGAGTTTGAGGTCACTGTATACACACAGGTGGAAGTCACCCTTCTGCACCATGAATCTGGAGGACTAGAGACAGGGGTGAGCTGCAGATGCACATTTGGGTGTTAGCAGGACGTGGTGGTGGAGGGCCCAGGAGTTGATGAGCCCTCCTCCTTCCATCTACGCCCACAGCACTGGGAGCTGCCCCAGGATGAGGCACGCACGGGCCTGCTTCCCCGATAGTGTGACGTGCCAGAGGGTGGACACCGCCTTCCCGTCGTTGTGTCCTCCCACGGTTCTTTACAAAAGTGGGCTCTCAATCACTCTCTGTTGACTTGACTTGATCACGTCCACGAGTGGGTGTTGTTTGAGAACTATTGTTCACTTTCTCCCTACAGCAACCGAACATCAAACAGAAGTTCGTGGCCCTCCTGAAGCGGTTTAAAGTTTCAGATGAGGTATGGCCCTTACTCCCAAGGTCGATGGTGAGTAGAGTTCCTGGAATTTCACCCTCGTTCCTGGGGTGCACTCTACGTTGCCCCTGGGAGTCAAGATTCTGGGACCCACCAAGTGAGAAGGCAGCAAAGAAGGGATTTAAACTACTTGAAAAGAGAAAGCAAGGCTTTACACGTGGCACCCAAGGTTTCATGGGATTCAGAGTAGGGGTAGCATGGTTATAGCAGCCATCGTTAATACAAGCCTCTGGGATGGGGTATCAGAAACAAATCCAGTTCTCCTTGTTTAATTTTCCCTCCTATCCCCAGGGGAACATTGTGAGCAACAGCCTGTGAGGTGGGAGGGTCCTCAGTGGTCAGCCCTTGAGTCACCAAGAACCGGCTGTTCGTGGAGGAGCAGTCTCCTCCTGGGCTCTGGCAGGCCTGGTGCCAGCTTTCACAGGCTTCTCTCTCACTGGACTGAAAAAGGGAGGGAGATGGAAATTGTCGAGAGAGATTTCTCTGTCCCTCTGTGGGCTGTAGAAGAAGGTAGGACCAGCCTGCACAGGGGCATGCCTCCTGGGTCTTCTGTGCCCGCTCTCTGGGAGAAGTGTGTTAGCTGTGCTTCCACATTTCTTCCTGATGCCAGGTCCGTAGTGTGGAGTGTTAGGAAGGTACTGAGAGGGAAGGTGGCCTCACCGCACCCCTGCTCTCAGGATCGGATCACAGCAAGGACATCAAGGTCAGCCTGATGAGTGTAGAGCTGTGGCTTGTCCCTTAAGGGGGACTGGTACGGGAGCCCAGTTGGTCCCCGCCCAGGAGGAAGAAGTTGCACGTCTGCCATAACTGTTAATAGAGGTAACCCGAAACTCAAAGCTTTTTTCCCCCGCAGGTTGGCTTTGGGCTGGAACATGTATCCCGGGAGCAGATACGAGAGGTGGAAGAGGACTTGGATGAGCTGTATGATAGTCTGGAGATGTACAATCCCAGCGACAGTGGCCCTGAAATGGAGGAGACAGAGAGCATCCTTAGCACTCCGAAGCCCAAGCTCAAGTGAGGCCCACACCTGCTCTGTCAAGCGTCTCCCCGCACCTCTCCTCGCTAGGCCTGGCCATCTCCTAGCCCCCTCCCTCACGTCCCCTCCCTCGCCAGGGCATCTTGGTTCTTCATCCTCATTGAGCCTCCAGCTGTCCGCATAAAAATCATTGTTTTTGCCTCTTACTGACAAAAGTCCTGAGAGGACTCTGCTGAAGTCCTTCGGCCCAGGCTCCTACTTGTCCAGCCTCTGCTGTGTCCTTCCTCACCGGGCATCCTTGAAGCCCAGGTTGTTGATCTTTCTGGAACACCAGCTCCACCCAGCTCTCCGTGAGCTGCTGTTCTTGGTCTGGGCGGGCACTGACCCTGGCTGTGCTTCTCCACCGCAGGCCCTTCTTTGAGGGGATGTCGCAGTCCAGCTCACAGACAGAGATTGGCAGCCTCAACAGCAAGGGCAGCCTCGGCAAAGACACCACCAGCCCTGTGAGCAAGACCAATGGCTATGGGGGCGGGGAGAGGGGCCAGGGGAGTGTGGGGCCTAACACTCTGGGCCCTCTGCTCTTGGCTCACTGGGGACCTCAGAAGAGTGGTCTCATCTTGTTTCAATCTGGTTGTCCTCATCTCCGTCCTACCTGGGAGCTTCGTTCTCTGAGGGCGTTGCTGTGGCTGCTCGGGTGTTATTTTTGGCCTGTTCCCGCACGGCCTGTAGCCTTCCATCCCAGAACACTTGGTGCCTCAAAACCTCTCCCTCAGTGTCCGTTGCATGGTAGCCTGGAGGGTGGTATCTGGATAAGCAATTGCGCGTTTCAGGCTGGGGACAGAACAGGTGTGAAGGGGCAGGAAGCCCACAAGTTCCGTTCAGGAGGCGGTACGTAGGCTTCATTCATGAGTGCCCTCAGAGAATTTAGTGAGCAGGTTCCCACTTTGCCTGGTGAGCAAGAGGAAGAAGGAGCTGTGTACCGTGGCCCCCCGAGAGCCCAGCATCACCCCTGCATCATGCTCTGACCGTACTTGGGCAGGCTATCTCCCAGCAGTGGGTCAGAGTGGGAGCCCGGCTGATGCTGTGCCTGCCTCAGGCCCTGGGGAGCTGTTCTTCCCCTCATTTACCACTAAAGGCACGAAGACGGCGGCATGATTTCAGTGCAGTTCATGGTTTGCTCTTGAAAGCACAATGTCTTTTCTGTAGATCAAAGAAACTGAATCCTTTCAGTCCTCCCGTTCTTGCCACTTTAACAGAGGCAGTACAAAACTCTCCCACCAAGTAGGTACTAATTGTGGGGAAATTATATGAAGCGAGTGAGGCACTCCGTCCTCTGAAAAGAACTGTTGTCTGTGGAACCGCTGCCACCTGCCCCAAGTGTCTGCAAACCCTCGGGCAGCTCAGGGGCTGCCTTACTGCCTGCTGCCACCAGGTGGGGCTGTTTCCCACCTAATCCCTCTTCCTGGTTAAGGCGCAGTTGGCAGTGCAGCCCTAGAAGGGAGGCAGACACGGCATTAGTGAGGAAATGTGGAAGGGAAAACTGCAGCCCGCACCAGGAGTCCCTCCACAGAGAAACCTCAGGCTGCTCTTGCAGACGCTGCACTCGCAGCAACTTTCCCCCAGGTTCAGGGGATCCGGAGCCAAGGAGGCCTCATTTTACTATTCTGTTTAGGATGTGGCTCGTAGCTGCTCTTTCTCATGGGGCTGCCAAATGGCCCTGCTAAATCGCCACTGTCCACGTGGACAGATCGTTGGCCACTGGAGCCCAATTCCATCTTAAATATAAATGTAAGGGATGATGGGACCTGGCCGAGGGAGGACTGTCTCCCAGTGTCCCAGGAGTGCAGTACAAGGGCTCTACTGTAACAAAATGCAGCTAAATTATTAACTGAGGTAATGCCCCAAAAGCACGAGCCCTAACACTTAACAAGGTGAATGCTCAATGCTAGGGATTGTTGTTATTAAATCGATAAGAGGTACTGTTTTATACTAATGAAGGTGTTTCTGAGTTGATAGAATTTGTCTGTCGGTTCTACTTTAGTCTCAGTTATATGGCTTACAAAATTTAGAGAGAAAAATCCCCTTAATGCTCTGAGCCTCAGGTGTCCCGTTTGTAACATGAAGGTACTGGCATAGAAGCCCAGTGAGCTCAAAAGTCAGTTGAGTATCAATCTTTATAATACGATGGCCTAAGGGTCCCTGTTTAGGCAGAACATTTGTTTGGGGTAGGGTAGGGCTGGGCTGAGAGCACGTGCTCTGGATTCAGACTTCTGAGGATGACTCTTGACTCCACTCCACTGACTGTGTGGTCTGGGGCAGTTACCAGGCCGCCGTCTCCTCCTCCACAAAGCACGTGCCTTACAAGGCAGTGTGGCATTCCGCCGAGAGAACGCAGGTAAACCTCTAGCTTGGTGCTTGCCTGACGGGTGGCTCGAGTTACTGCACGGGGAGGCTGCAGTAAATGTACGCGCTGTTACTGTTATTATCTTCCCTTACAGCCATTTCCGTTCTGGACTCCCAAAATAGGTAGAATCTGGATGTCTTTTTAGAGTCCTTCAAATAATGGTTTCCTTGGCCAGATTTCAGACTCGCTTTGCTGCTTCTCTGTGATATTTCTATTTTGAAGAGCCCCATATGTCTTGCTGTGGGTGTGGAGCTTTGGAATCCTTTAGTATGAAAGGTACTTTGAGAACTGCACAGCGAGGCTGTGCTCTTACACCGAGAACTTCTGCATATATTAGGGAAAGATGCCGAGACCGTGCAGACGGAGGCAGGCGAGCACGCCCTGCCTGGTTCTTGTCCTCTCTTTCCTGATTTCCAAGCATTGTTATTTATTTTTCTTAATCATCCCTTTTTTTCCCCAAGTTTCAAGAGGATTAATCACTAAAAGCAAAAGGAATTTCTGCTGATACAAATTATTAGAGTTATTGCATTTTTCCCAAGACTTGGGCACACAGTAGCGACATAATTTATTTCTGCAAGCTGATGACAATAGGCGCTGACAGTGCTTCAGTCCGGGTGGCCAAGGGCTGTTGACTTTCAGCCAAGAATGCCTGCTGCTAGAAGTCGCCATTTCCATGGCACTGAAAATGTGGTGTTAGAGACTAGTACTTGACAAGAATCAGAGCCTAAAATGTTAGCCCACTCTGCCCTTTTCCCCCCCCACACACAGAGGCGTGTGCGCTCTGCAGAGCCAGCATCGCCCCACAGCACGGTGCTTCAGCCTGAGGGCATCTGCCTCCAGGCTACACAATTAGACAGACTCAGCTACTGCGCTGCCAGTGTTCCAGGGTCCTGGGGTGAGGAAAGCCCTCAGTATTTACAGGAGCAGGAATAGGAACTTGGAGAATCAGGAGTCTGCTGGGATCAACTGGAACATCTAGATGAGTCAGCGAGTAGCTGGCAGGTGCCCTCCAACCCCAGTGCAAGCTGCAGGTCTTATCAGATCTTGCAACTTTGCCATGGAAACAATGCTGTGGCTGTCATAGGGCTTGACAACAGGGCATGCTACTTGCAAACCTTCTAACAGAAGGGCCGTATTGCCCCAATTCATTCTCTTTAAAACATGTTTAATTCATTTGTCATACTGAGATCCGAAATTGAGCGAAATCATCTTCAGCCTTATGTCTGACCAGGACTTCTCCATGATTCTAGACCCTGTTAACATTGGTTATTCATATAGACAATGTGTAAATGAACTAGCTGTGCAATCTGGAGGCAACCTATCGTGTGTGGCTCTGAGCCAGAGCATCTCAAGATCTGGAGCCACAAGGTCGGGTTCAAGGACGTTGGGTTAGTCTTGCATGACTTAGAGCAGTGGTTCTCAGCCAGGGATGACTTTTGCCTCCTGAGGAGCATTTGGCAATGACTGGAGACATTTTTGGTTGTCCCAAGTGGGGAGGGGTAAGGGGCTGCTACTGACATCTTAGTGGGTAGAAGCCAGAATGCTGCTGAACATCCTGCGCTGCACAGGACAACCCCCCGCAGTAGAGAGGGATGTGGCACAAAGTGTCAGTAGTGCTGAGATGGAGAAACCCTGGTTCAGAGTACAACACGGGCCTGCTCTTGTGAGCCTTGTTCATTAGTTTGCCAAGTGACCCCTTGAGCTTATTATTATTAGCCTGATATTTCCCAGTCCTATATAATTTACTCAGAGAGAGGACTTTGAGTAATTGGGAGGAAGTGGGACATCCTTGACCTTTTCTGACTCCCTGGTTCCGCGTAAGAACTAAAGAGATTCACTGAGGCCAATACCTTCCCTTTGTCTGAGACCCACAACCCTCAATTGCTCATGACTTTGACAGTGGCGCCAGCACAGCCTGAAGCAATATTAGCAAATATGAAAAATCTGGTTGTGTATCTATACTTGCAAGGTACATGTTTAATATTTATGAGAAATACTAGTAAGAGATGTGGACAAAGGGAGAATTAATTCACACCTAAATGGCTTAACATTGGGTGTCTTTTTGCTTAGTATATTCTGTTTGAGGGTTTTCTAGATGTTTCTGCCAAGCAAAAAGCATTTGGCTAGCATGGATGTCTTTAGTCTCAAAATCAAAGACCTGAACTATAAGATCCTCCTTTCTTCTCAGCAACTTCTGACAAGCAGAAGAGGCTCCGAATGTCCCTCCTGGGCAGTGGTGTTTACCGAATCCAGGGTCAGGACTTTGTGGATCCCAGACAAAGCCATCTCTTTCCTAGGGACATCTTGTGAGAGTAAGAATTTCTGGGTTCCCCAACTCATGTGTTACTGATGTAATGATTACAAAAATACCTGACCCTTCTGAAGCTTAGTTTTCACAAAAATATACCCCTTATAAGATGAAAATCCCAAAGATTTGGTGAGGTCTTCAGATTAACTGAAAATATTTTAAGCTTCTTAGGGACCCAGAAAACAAGTTGGAGTGGTAGTTATTTGGATTGGTGATGACTAATTATTGTGATTTTTGCAGATGGAATTGGCTGCTCTAGAAAAAGTCAAATCTGCTTGGATTAAAAATCAAGATGACAGCTTGACTGAAACAGACACTCTGGTATGTATGGTTCAGCCTCCCGTTTCAGCATTTAAAGTAGTTTTTGCACCTTTAGAAATAAAGGCAAAAAGACCCTCAGGGCCACCCTGGAAATTTTGCCTAAGTCTGTGGACTTGTGAATGTCCTTCAGTCTCTTTCTCCTGAGATCCTTTCCCATGGAATGTAACCTACTCTGGAGACCAATTATTCCCCAAATTAGCAAACCGGAAGTGTCCTCATTCTGCCCTTTAATTAGACCTAGTCAAATGCTCATTTGGATAATTTCTCACTATCTGTTACCCTCATTTACTTCTGAGAGACGACGACCAGTATCTTCATCTGAAAAACCCTCCCTTCCTCCAGTGGTGTTCTTCCAATGGCCAGGCAGCCCACAACATTAGAGCTCCACGTGATTGCTGGTCACCTCCTTTCTCTGAGAGATGTTGGAGCTGCCCAGGAGTGCAGGCCAAGCCCTAGTGAAATTGAATGAATTGGCTGGGGTGCCCAATTTAATTAAAAATTGAATTCCACACACATTTACTATGCAACTACACGGGCTGAGCACTGAAGGTGCCAAGATGAGAATACCATGGTCTCTGCCATCAAGACGCCACCCTCTAGGGGGAAAGCCAGCCTGTGCTCACCTGGTGCAGAGGCTCTCTGGAGGCCCAGGGAAGGACAGAGGGATTCCGGCTGCCGAGGGAGGGCATCTGAGCTGGGCTTTGCAGGGTGTGCCAGAGTTCATCCAGTGGGACTACAGGCTGGGCACAGCAGGTTGGGGGGAGCAGAGAACTTCACCTAAGACCATCGGGGGGGTGTGCTGTGCCTCAGCCTCGCAGAGAGTTCAAGGAAGAATTATTCTAAGCTTAGGTTTCCTATAGTAAATAATGCAGCACTAAAGAGCTGGTGTATGACAAATCATTAGACCTGACTCGAGATTAATTTAGTTCATAGAAATCTGAATAGCCAGCTTCCACTCTTGCCTCACTTTGGTCCGTACTGCACAGTGGTCATTTCAAAGTGAAATTCCAGTCATGCTGCTTCCTGAGTAAAACTCGCTCCTTCTCACCTGGAGAAGCTGGATCATCGGTCCAGGTTTGCATGTCTACAGATAGCTCGTAAATGTGGAGGACAGACCGAATAACAGGAGGCAGCGCCCAGCACAGTGGGTGCACGCAGTTGAATCAATCAGTAACAGTGTCCTCTTCGGGCGCGGTAGGAGTTTTAGAGCCACGTGCTTCCAGGAAGAGAGACCTATTGATTTGCTCTCTTCTCGTGACGGTGATGGGCCCTGGCAGGACTCCACAAGGCTTCTGGGTGGTCACTGAGGGAGAAGTTACCCTCGGTGCTTCCTTTCCCCGTGGCAGGAAATCACTGACCTGGACATGTTTGGAGACGTGAGCACAAGTCTGGTTGTGCCAGAGAAAGTCAAAACCCCCATGAAGTCCAGCAAAACGGATGTCCACGGCTCTGCCTCTCCCAGGTACTCGAGATTGGAAGGAGCTCCTAGAACGTGGGGTGGAACTGAGGAAGCCAAGCCGATGGTACGAGGCTGCAACCACACTTAGCATAGGCTTGCGGCCTAGGGAGGAGCAGGCTGGCAGTGGCTCCAGGCTGGAGGGCCTGTGTAACCACCTCCTTCCCACATCTCTGGCAGCAAAGTGGACGGGGTGCACACCCCGCGGCAGAAGAGGAGCACCCCCCTGAAGGAGCGGCAGCTCTCCAAGCCCCTGAGTGAGAGGACCAACAGCTCCGACAGCGAGCGGTCCCCCGACCTGGGCCACAGCACACAGGTACACTGTCCCCACTCGAGGCCAGGACCCTCTGTGCCTCCCTGGACCATGGTTTCCGTTTTGTCATCTTCCTTGTTAGTTAGATGGAGAGGAAAGAAAGAATACTTTGAAATGCTCTGAATCAAAGTCTTGAAGACAGACCTAAATCAGAGAAATCTCACGTACGTGTTGTTTGCTTCTAGTGTGTAACTGGCTTCAGTGTTGATTTGTGGGGAATGGGGAAGGGAGCAGAGATGCCAGCTAGCATTGTCCCAGCCCCAAGTGGCAATTCCACCCCTTCTGGTTTGTTCTGCCTCCCTCAGACGTTAGTCTGGAGATTGTGTGGGGAATCAGCTGTTCTAGAGGATGGCAGCCGTTAAAATCTCATCGGACGCCACCAGCCTGACCTCTGATACCTTTAGTACTGCGGTGGGCCGGTTACTGTCATTTCAGGCTGGCACATCAACAATATTAAAATATTTTGATCGAAAGACCCGAGAGTGGGCTGGAATAGACACGCAGAAGAAAATGGACTTGGGGAAGTGTGTTCTCCTTTTGAAGGCCAGCGGTTTCAGGGGCCTGGAGAAGGAACCTCTCTAAACTGACGTCCCTCACAGGATGACTATTCTTGTAGAGTTAACAGCAAGCCTCTTCCTTTACCTCATAAATATCATTGAGAGGAAGGTTTGTGTCAGTTTGTGTGGCTTCCTGAGTTTGACGCTTTTACATAGCTGAACATAAACCAGAGACTAGAATATCCCAGTGCCTGGGGCGAGGTATTGTCCTTATTGTTAATCACTGTTTCTGAAAGGCCTTTTGTTCCCTGTGACAGGAGGGCTCCCCACACAGCGCTCAGTGCCGGTCTCATTAGTTCTCTCCCCATTGCCCTCATTCTCATTTCTGTGAGCACCTGCTGGCCATTGTCCCCCTCCTCCTCTCCTGCTCCTTCCTGGCGGCTCTCCTGCTCTCCCTGCATCACTGCCCTTCGTGGGACGCGGCTGCGTCTCCAGCTCTGTCTGCCCTCGCTCTGCCAGGCCCACCGCTGTGGCTTTGTTCCTGGTGCCGGAGAGTGTTCTCTGAGGACCCCGCGTATTCTTTCTCCTCCTCCTTTCCATTCTGGTCTGGCCGGTGGGATACTGGGTCTCCTCCACAGAGGCCTAGGGTCCTTCTCCCTCAATGCTCTAGGAATTCTTTACCCTAGTCCACCTAGCCCCACCCTCAGGCTCCCGGGGGACTGCCTGACAGACACTTTTGTCCCTGCAGATTCCACGAAAGGTGGTATATGACCAACTGAATCAGATCCTGGTGTCAGATGCAGCCCTCCCAGAAAATGTCATCCTCGTAAACACCGCCGATTGGCAGGGCCAGGTAAAGCACTGAGGTGGCAGGGCTGGGGAGGAGAGGTTCTGGGGAGCAAGAGACCCCCTGGAGTGTGTGATCTGAAAGGAAGGGCATGGGGAGATAGGAAAAGGATCCCCGGGGCTGGCCCGGTGGTGCAGCAGTTAAGTTCGCACGTTCCACTTTGGCGGCCCGGGGTTCCCCAGTTCAGATCCCGGGTGCGGACATGGTACCCCTCGGCAAGCCATGCTGTGGTAGGCGTCCCACATATAAAGTAGAGGAAGATAGGCACGGATGTTAGCTCAGGGCCAGCCTTCCTCAGCAAAAAGAGGAGGATTGGCAGCAGTTAGCTCAGGGCTAACCTTCCTGGGGGAAAAATAAAGGAAAAGGATCCCCGTATTTCAGGCCCCTCCCTCCCTGAACTGAACTGATAGCTCTGGGCTCTGGTCCCAGTTCTTTCATTTCCCAGCATATAGGGCCTTAAGTCACTAACTCTGTACTAAATCTCTGTACTTCAGTTTCCTCATCTCTGAAAAAGCAACAATATTATCTATCCTGCCCTCCTTCCAGGGTGGTTCTATGTATCAGGTAGCATGATGGAAGGAAGGTGCCTTGAGAAGTACAAAATGCTGTCAGATGCCAGAGCTTGCCACTACTTTCCACAAAGGCAGTTCAGAAGGGGCAGAGCAAGCCGCCTGCTCCCACTCACCACTGTCGCCCGGTTAGATCCTGGTGCCAGAATCCCACTGCCCCAGTGGCCCCACCACCTGGAGGGTGGGCTACAGAGGTGACATTAGATCTAAAGATTCCTGAGCCTCAGGCTACATGGGGTCTCACTCCACCTTCTCCTCACTGGCAGCCAGAAACCTGACCTTTGCCCAGCTGTGGTCAAAAGGAGGAGGACAGGGCCCTGCAGCTTGGTCTGGGCCTTGCCTGGCCTCTTGGCACCTGTGGGGGAGCAGCGCCCCTGCTGTGGCCCTCACCTATGTCCCTGCCCCTCTCCCTCCCTGCCCCCTAGTACGTGGCAGAGCTGCTCCAGGACCAGCGGAAGCCTGTCGTGTGCACCTGCTCCACTGTGGAGGTCCAGGCCGTGCTGTCCGCTCTGCTCACCCGTATCCAGCGCTAGTAAGGGCTTGGCTTCTCTCCCGCCCTTTGGGGTTCCCTCTGACCTCATCCTCCCACCCTGCCTTCCAAGCATCAACAGGACCTCCTGGCTTCATCAGACCGGGAATCCGTGGCCCGTGCTTGGTGCTCTGATGTCCCAGAGGATCAGGCATGAAAATATCACCTTCCTGCCCTCCCCGCCTCCCCACCGGGACTCTGCCACACCTGGCCTCGCCTCATCCTCTTCTTAAACTCATGGTGGAGAAGGCCAGGAGGGGAGAATCCAGGGTTTTACACGGACCTTTGACTCCCCTCCCTATGAGTGTACCACGCTGCTTGGCGTCCAGAGTCAGGGCCTTCCCTTCCCAGAAGGGCCCCGAGTCCCTGCCTGTGGGAAGGAGACATGCTCACACACACTGCTGACCCAGGAGCTCTGCTGACTTGTCTCCCCGTTAGCCTCAGCCACTTCTAATTCTGTCTTCCTTCTAGACAATTACCTGCCCCCTCTGATCCTGGACTTCCCTCTTAATTGCAAAAACACTGGTTTATTGCCTCTGTATTATTTTGTTTATTGGTTTGTTTCTCCCCTGTGGGTTGTTGAGATCAAGTAAAGTCCAAGCTCAGGGCCCTCTGAGCAGGATGCTGGTGAACCTCCTGAATGTGGCGTGACTGTCCCCTTCTCCCCAGCTGCAACTGCAACTCCGCCATGCCGCGGCCGGTGAAGGTGGCAGCCGTAGGAGGCCAGAGCTACCTGAGCTCCATCCTCCGGTTCTTTGTCAAGTCGCTGGCCAGCAAGACCTCCGACTGGCTTGGCTACATGCGCTTTCTCATCATCCCCCTTGGTAAAGATGCGGCAGATCCCACTCCTGAAGCAAGATGGTGGCATTGGGTCCTAGGAAGGGATAGTCAGGGAGCCCAAAGGCCAGGGCCATCCTTCCATCCCAAACCAGCTCACCTTCTTTGGTTTTTGTCCAACAGGTTCCCACCCTGTAGCCAAATACTTGGGCTCAGTTGACAGTAGATATGGCAGTACCTTCCTTGACTCCAGCTGGAGAGATCTGTTCAGTCGCTCGGAGCCCCCAGTGTCAGGTAATGGCCCCTGTGAGGGATTGAGATACAGTGTCGCCTGATTGGTGGAGAGCCAGCCTTGGCTGAAGGAGGGGGTCGGGGAGCATGCTGCTTTTCCTCCCTGTGGCTCGAACCCTCCCAGTCCCTTTGCATGTTCGTGTTTGCAGTGCAGCCCTTCCACCTTGGATGTTTTCAGTTCATACTATTTACTCCACTCCTGTACATCTAGAAATACAGAGGGCTAAGAGCGGGCACATCTAGCTGCCAACATCAAATATAAGAAGCAGAGAATAGTTCCTAGGCGGGCTGTTGATAAATGAATAACCCTGCACCGTGTCTCTCCCCGAGGTACGGAGTGAGGGCAGCCAGGAATAGAGAGGGCTTGAGCTCTGCAAGGCTGAGAGGTGCTACATGCGTCAACAGACCTTGGAGGAAGTGAGGGGCAGAGGTGGGGGGGCTTCCTCTAGGTCACAGGAGGCCGGGGCGTGACGAGCCTGGGAAAGGCTTCGAGGGAGAGGATGGCGCCGTGGCTCATGATTCCTTAGATTCAAAACCAGCGGATCGTCGGAACCTTTCTCTGCCTCGGCTCCTAGTGTCTCCTGATGGGTCTCAAGAAGGGGGCGCTCTCAGAGGGTTTTTCAGTTTGCCTGCTGAAATAGCTCGGCCGTTCTCTCTTGGCTTCTCTGCAGAGCAACTGGACGTGGTGGGGCGGGTGATGCAGTATGTCAATGGGGCAGGCGTGACACACCAGCTTCCTGTGGCTGAAGCCATGCTGACCTGCAGGCATAAGTTGTAAGTTTGACTTTGAGAGATTTCTTAAAAATAGGTTGGGTGGGCTAGATAAATCTTGAGTTTTCTTTGCTTTTTCACATTTTCCTTCTCCCCACCCTATTTCCCTGTGTAGGAACCAGACAGAATATGAGAGACAGTGTTTTTTACTGCCTCCCATCCTGGCCCTCCTTTCCTTGCCCTGGGCCTCCCCACCCGTATGGGCACCCCCTCAGTACAGAGAAGCCCACCCGAGGGACTGAAATTCCGACATGGAAGCAGGGAGTGTCATGTGCAGACTCAGGTCTTTTGCCTCCATTTGGTGGCTCCTTGTACCACCCTGAGATGTGATGGGAAGATGTCATGTAGTGTCTGGACTCCTTGAAGCCACAGTAAACTGTGAAAAGCTTATGTGCCCGCTCCCCACGCAGTCTCACCCGCTAACTCGAAGGCTTTCCTGTTTCCCCCAACAGCCCTGATGAAGACTCTTATCAGAAATTCATCCCCTTCATTGGCGTGAGTACTGACTCCCCTCCTCTATACCCCATTCTTCCTGTCCTCCCCCAGCACACACACAAATAAGACTCATCTAGACGGTAGCTCTCCTCCGGAGGCGATTTTGCCCCCAGGGGACATCTGGCAATGTCTGGAGACATTTTTGGTTGTCAACAACTGGGAGTGGAGATGCTACTGGCATGTAGTGGGTAGAGACCACGGATGCTGCTAAACATTGTGTGGTGCGCAGGACAGCCCCCACAACAGGGAACGGTGCGGCGCGGAACGACAGCAGTGCCGAGGTGGAGAAATGCTGGGCTAGGACGTGTTCTGAGCTGTTCCTCTCAGTGTCCTCCTTCCCCACATCACGAACCATCACTGGTATCTCGTACTTCCTACACCGGGCCCTGAACTGGGTGCTTCGGCCTAGGGAGTGGTGTCCAGAGCATAGCTTCTCCAGGCTTCAGGGAAGAGAAAGCTGCCTTGGAAATACTGACAGATGACATTCTGAAGAGAAGTCCGAGAACTAGGTGTTTCTGTCTTCAGCTCGGAGGGTCCTCTGAGAGAAAGGGCTTCTCCCTTCCCTCCTGTTTGCTCGAGGGGAGTCTCTAGATGAGTGGATTTTGAAAAGAAAGGGAAAACCTCCCGGACGTCTTTGGTGTCAGGTGGTACTGGCCTTTGTTTCATTTAGTGGTAGCTGGGCCACAAGGCAGAGACCGACCTGGAGAAGGAGCCTGGAGGGGACAGAGCTGACACCCTGCCGGGGCCAAAGCCCAGCACAGAGGCGTGACTGAAAACTCAGGTTTCCATTGAGGAGACTCGAATTTCCCTTCCCAATCAGCTCAGATCTTTTCCTACAGTCTCCTTGAGGATCCCTCCTAGCTTCTGAGGGGGAAGGGGCATGTGCAGGTGTGGGCCAGCCCCCTTCCGTCTCTGCTCTCTGCTTGTCCCAGATTCTGGATGTCTGGAGTCATCTTGGGAGATGACTGCGCCTGGGGAAATTCAGTAGCCTGTTCCCAGGCCCTGCAAAGCCTCCCGCCGGGCTGGGCCAGTCAGTCCCCGTTAGTCCCTCAGACCGCTCCCATAGCCATGTTGGAGGGCCTGGACTGTGGCCCATAGCCTGGGCCAGTGGTTTGACTCATGTCTTCGTGGAGCTGGGGGATCTTCAGGGAGCTGTGGGTCGCTGCCCGCTCTGGCCTGCAGCTGAGAGAGAGAGAGAAAAAAAAATTTTGAATTCAAACAAATAAACAAAGGAGCCTCATGCAGCACCAAGGGGAGAGGGGGAGTCATATCCAGGAAGTTCCAAGCGTCGATGTGTTACTTTCTGGGAACTAAAAGAAGGCTGCGTAGAGAATTTGAGACAAACTTTAATGAATGGCAGTGTCGTGCTCTGAGCAGCCTCAAAGGAATCGTGTGTGCGTGATCGCCACTCCATGCCAGTCCCCAGGGTCCAGCTTCCGTGACTCCCAGCTCTGCTGCACCTCTGCCAGGTGCTGGGACCCAGGCCTGCCAGTTCACAGGACTTCACCTGTCACTTCAAGCCACGGCCATGACATTCAAATAGTCTGTCCCTAGCTGTGCCCTTTGCTGGCCACTGGAGGGCCCCCTCTCCTTCCCAGAATTCTCTATGAGGGATCTAAAATTCTTTGGGGAGCTGAAATCAACACCACTGCCTCGGGGGTGGGTGCCTGGGACCCCCTCCTCACTGGTATTCCTCCAGAATCCGGGGGCTGGTCTGAGCACGTCAGCGCACTCACTTAGTTTGGTGAGGCGGGCGTCGAGTGCCTCCCCGCGACACTGCCAGCTTCCTGGGCTGTCTCACAGGGGCTCTTCATTTCCCTCTCTGACACGAGAGGGTGGCCTCCCGCTCGTGTGATCCTAGAAGAGATGAGATCAGGATGCCAAAATGGTTCCTGCCCTCAAGGTGGCTTTGCCCTCATCCCCGGAGAAGAGCCGCAAGATCTCCTGTGGCCCCCTCGGTGTTTGGAACTGGGTTTTTTCACGTCTCTTAAAGATCTGGGCTGCTCTGGCTCTGCAAAGGTTTCAAAGCCTGTGAAAACACTGTGTAGTAAGGGCTGTTGTGGCCGGCCATCTGCTTCCAGTCGGATCAGGTGTCCAGCTGGGTGAGAGGACTAAGGCTGTGTCTCTTCTCCCCTCCCAGGTGGTGAAGGTGGGTCTGGTCGAAGACTCTCCTTCCACTGCAGGTGAGCCCGGGGCCCTGTGCCTCTGTGAAGTGAGGGTGGTGCCTTCTGGCCTCCTCTCTGTCTGGCAGCCAGAAGGTGAAGGCCTTGGCGCCCTGGGTTAAGTCAGAGTTGAGCAGGAAGACGGGGCGCTCTCTCCCCCCAGTTGAAGCAGCAGCAGGGGTGAGGGGAAGAGTGGAAGGCCCGGAGGAGAGCAAGGCTGCAGCTGAGACGGGCTCCTTGACTCCTTGCCACCAACAGGTCAGGGGTGGCTTCCTCTGGCCGACTGTGTTTTCTCCACCGTGACAGGCGACGGAGACGACTCGCCTGTGGTCAGCCTTACCGTGCCCTCCACATCACCGCCCTCCAGCTCGGGCCTGAGCCGAGACGCTACGGCCACGCCTCCTTCCTCCCCGTCCATGAGCAGTGCCCTCGCCGTTGTGGGGTAAGGCTCCCCTGTGCCTGTCTTTGCTGCCATGCCCTCCATCGGAGCCCAGGACCCTAGGCTTCCCTGCCGCCGTGGCATTGTAGAATAGTGACAAGCACGCTGGGTTTAGAGAGGAGAATCATGGTGAGAACAGTGGCCCTGGAATTCAGAGACTTAGGTCACTGGCCAGGCAAGTCATCGACCAGCTCTGTAAAATGGAGGATACTGTCTGCCTGCCCGTCTCACGGTTATAGGGTTGGACGAGACAAAGGGCAGAGAGCCCGCATAGCCTGTAAAGTGCTGTGCACGTATCTCGCTGGGGGACACATGGGAGTCGGACGCACCTGGGTTCGAGGTGTTGGTTCTGTGTTATGTCTGCTGTATGAGTCTGTGTGAAAGAACAAACTATCGAATGACGCCTCTTAAAGCATGGTAAAGGGAGACCATTCAAGGTGGGCACTACCGCAACAGGGGCAGGGGCCACTGCGGTGGGCCTTCGCCGTCGGGGGAGAGATTGGGCCCAACTCCAAATACAGCGAGAGCAATGGGGATTTCTAGCCATGGCGCAGGGTCGGGGGCGGTGGATGGACATCGCTGAGAGGAAACCTCAGGGCTCAGGGGATTCTGGCTAAACCGACCTGAGAGGATTCCTGCCGAAGACAGGCCAGGGCCTCAGATGTCTCCTGTCTGACGGGGGTGGTGGGGCGAGGACCCCGTTCAGATATCCAGGGAGATCGGACATGGAGGGTGGGATTGTTGCTAACACTGGATTTTTCAAGGATGTGCACAGATGAGAAGGTTCAGGAGCCTGACCGATGTTGGGTCAAGGATCTTTGTCCCTTGGGCAAGTTGCTAAGCTTCCTTTCTGACGTCTGTGAAAGTGGAGGTGAAGTAGCCACGGCACAGTTTTGTCGTGAGGCGTGAGTGGGAGCAGGTGTGGCAGTGCCTGGCACACGGAGGTGTCGCCTGCTTTTGTGCCTTCAGTCTGTCCATCAGCGCGGCGGAGCTGTCGCGGGGAGTGAGACGGGCAGCGCGCTGTCCTGGGGCTCAGGCTCCTGGGCCTCGGCAGCGCTGCCGAAGCAGTGAAGAAATTCAGACTGTGTAGACGGCAGTAAGTGCTGTGAAAAACCAGGGGGTTTGAAGGGAGAGGGGATTTCTTTAGGATCTAAAATATCCAAAGTTTAGATCGAGTGGGCAGGGACGCCTCCCTGGGGAGGCAGCTCTTGCGCTGAGGCCAGAGGCAGGCTGGAGCCGCCCCAAGGGAGGCTGGAGCCGCCTGCCCGCAGGGAATCCCAGGGGGGCAAGCTCGGGGGTGGGAAAGAGCAGGGCCTGTGCCAGGAAAAGGAGCTCCTGCGCCTCCTTCCTCCCCATTCCCCTTCTTCTGCCTTCGCCTCCTTCTCTTTCTGCTGTGATGGTCGTTGAGTAGCGGGGAAGGTAGGCGCTGGCTGGTGGCTTTTCCAGAACCATCACTGACAGTGTCCTGGTCCCTGAAGAAGATGAAGTATTCTCGGGTGGTGAGAGGCCTGCCTTGGAGCTCGAATTCCAACCCCATCCTCCCTTGCCCTCCCATCCCCTGTCACTTCCCTTCGTGGTCTTCTGCTGACTTGCCGAAGGGACAGTGCCAGGAAGGGAGGAAATCCCACACAGCCAGTTATGCCCCAGTGGCCTCACAGTTCCAGGCTTCCCCGGGGACCTGGGGACCAGCCCTTTACCTCGACCTCCTTTCCTGTCCAGTTTAAGCTTGTTTTTAATGGAACTGCTGAAACCAGGCAGATAGAGAAACGTCAGATGATTTTGTAGCCTGTGTACCTATTGTGTCTGACACCTCCTTTCAAGAAAACATCAGCTCTTTTTCCCCTTGGAGCTAAAATTATCCCTGGGCTAGAAGTGCCATAAATAAGAGAAAGTCGCAGGTCAGCATCCATTGGCTCTCCTGGGGCGGCGCTGCTCTGGAGCTGCCAAGGTGTCCGCCTCTGCCCCACTTAATCTCCGGCCCTTGGCTGGGTTTGCCAGGGCTCTGCTTGCTGGGTGTGTGCACACGTGTGCAAGTGTGTGTGTGTGTATGTGCACACACACTTCCTTCATAACGCTTCCTCCCTCTCTGCCTGCCTCGTCCCCCCGGGACTTTTTATTTGCTTCTCTCGTGGTGACTCGGGTCTTTACCCTCTCCTGGCTTTGTCCTCAGATATCTTGACCCTCTGCTCCCACACGAACCAGTCTGTGCGACTAGAGGGAACGAGGAGTCACTTAGCCAGCCACCTCCTCTCGCCCTCCCAGAGCCTCGGGGTCCCCTCTCCACCCCCTGTGTGGCATGCAGTAGGGAACTGAGGGCAGAGCACCTCTCCATTATTATTCCCCTTCTCCAGGAGCCCCAACAGCCCATATGGGGACGTGATTGGCCTCCAGGTGGACTACTGGCTGGGCCACCCTGGGGAGCGGAGGAGGGAAGGTGACAAGAGGGACGCCAGCTCCAAGAACACCCTCAAGAGTGTCTTCCGCTCAGTGCAGGTGTCCCGCCTGCCCCATGGTGGGGAGGCCCAGCTTTCCGGCACCATGGCAATGACTGTGGTTACCAAAGAGAAGAACAAGAAAGGTAAGTGACCTCTGAGGCCAGGGACAATCAGGGCCACTAGCCCTCCCCATCTCCTCTCTCAGGGTCTGGGACAGAATCTGCTTCTGGGAAACTTTGGATGAGGGCAAAGCAGCACATGTATCATGTGGTCCAGCCTAGGGTCCCGCAGGGGTCCTGTCTCACCTGTGGAACAAAGCCATTCCTGCTGTAATGAAGGAAACTGAAGTCCCCAGTGAGTCACTGGTCCCTGCCTGCTGAGCATCAGCACCTTAGGGGCCGAGGCAGTTAGCACTGCCGCAACGAAAGAAGTCTTTCCAGCCACTGCCCTCAGGGGTGGACTGTGTGGCAGAGGAGGACATCTCCATGCCACATCACCAAGGTCACCATGGCCCCATGGATCAGAGCGTTTGCACCCAACCCTGGAGGCCAGTCAAGCCTTTGTGAGCAAAAGGGCATGTAGTTGCTTTCTAAGAAGTAAAGGGAATACAGCCCATTCCGGATAAGAGGGGTGGCTTCAGGCAGCAGAGGGAGAGTTGGGGGTCCTGTGCTCTGGGTGAGTGAGGCAGGAATCCCCACACCCAGGCCATGCTGGGGCACTGCTTGCCACTGTCGGTTGCACTTGTAAACCCACAGATCTGACTGTGCATCTGCCCCACAGGCAGGCCGGGGGGGCTCTCAGGCCCCCACAGCCCCCCAGCTCTCAGGAAGTGGGCTTCCTCTAGCTGCTGGCCTCTCCCTCCTCCCGGCACTCCCAAAGCAGCTGGGCCTCTTTCTGTTCGTGCCTCTGCTCCACAGGGGCACCTGGGGGGCAGGCAGGGCTATATCAGGCCTGCAGCCAAACCTGCGACTGTACCCCAGAGGCTTGCCTAGGGTGGGCCTCTCAGGTCGGCAGGGCCCTCCTTCTTGCCTCTTCCTGTGTGGGAGGGGAACGAGGAGCGCTCACCCCGATGTCCCCATCCCCAGGCAGAGCTAGTACACACACTGCTGCACAGCCCCGCTCCCAACCCCAGGGACACAGCCTCGCGCGGGCGCGCTAGTGCGCAGGAAGGAGATGTCCCACAGGCTGCCTAGAACATTCAAGCTAGACAGGACTTCAGAGACCATCTGGCCCCAGGTCCTCGTTACGCAGATAAAGATATCAAGGCCCAGGGAGGGGAGAGGAGCGGGAACTTAGCCAAGGTCAGGAGACCAGTGCTGGACAGGGCAAGAACTTGAAGATCCTGATACACAGCCCAGAGCTAGAGAGCAGGGGAGGAAAGACTGACTTTCTCCAAATCACCTCCCCTTCCCACGAAGAGAGGGGGTGGTGTGGGTGGGGGAGGAGAGGGGTGGCTGCGCCTCCAGAGGCTGTGACTGACTGGGTTCCTGCTTGCTTTCCAGTTCCCACCATCTTCCTGAGCAAGAAACCTCGAGAAAAGGAGGTGGATTCTAAGAGCCAGGTCATCGAAGGCATCAGCCGCCTCATCTGCTCAGCCAAGCAGCAGCAGACCATGCTGAGAGGTGCGGGCTGGGCGCGGGAGGAGGGGCGAGAGGCAGGGCGGGAGAAGGGGGACAAGGGACTGTGGGGCAGGGAGGCGATGGCCCTCCCCGAGGGACCCTGGGAGTTGGCCTTAGCAGCCCTGGTCACCCCTGCCCCTTCCCCTGTCACCCCTAGTGTCCATCGACGGAGTCGAGTGGAGTGACATCAAGTTCTTCCAGCTGGCGGCCCAGTGGCCCACCCATGTCAAGCACTTTCCAGTGGGACTGTTCAGTGGCAGCAAGGCCACCTGAGGGCCCTGTCTCCTGGCCACTCTCCCTCCTGGCACTGCCACCAGCCTCACCGCCTGTGGGCAGGGGGAGGCCCGCAGGCCCGGGCCCAGCACCCCTTTCCTGGCCTTGGGGCCTAATATCACTTGCCCAGTCCTGAAGGACACTGCCACTGGGGATACTGCTCCCCTCTCCACTGCTCAGTCCCATCCCTGGGCAGCCCCCTCCCTCCCTCTCTCCTTGTCCTCCTCTCCCTCCTGCTCCAGGCCCAAGGCATGTTGATTTTGCCTTCTGGTGCCGTCCCTAGAATTGAGTCCTCTGGGCCTTCCTTCACCTGACTTCCAGCCTCTTCCCCTATGTGGCACCGGTTCCCTTCCTGGAAATAGGAAACCTGGAATCCTGGCCCCCAGCAGGGAGCCCAGCCCGCACCTCCCGCCGCCTCTCGGTTTCTAAAGCCCAGCTGCCTGCCACGAATGGGGGCCAGGGCCACTTCCCACTACTGCGTGGTTCTCCCCGTGGAGGGTGAGAGGGTACCCTGAGCCCATGGGACTGTGTGCCCCTTCACAGTCCCAGGGGCAGCTCCCTGCTCCCTCACCCCCAGGATAGTGTTTCTATGGTGATGCCATGTATTTCTGAGATGGAGGGGCCTTTCCGGCCCCCCATGCACGACTTCCTCACCACCCCTGGTCCCCTCTAGATGTTGCATATGTCCTTGAGCGTTTCTCTGGTTCTCTGCACGGCCAGTCTCTTGGTGGTTCCGTGTGATTCGCCTGGGCACCAGTCCCTGTCTTTGTGGCTCCTCCCTTGTGGATGATTCTCCTCCCTCTGCCTCGCACCCGCTCCACCCCAGCACGGCTCTGCCTCTTCCTGAAACTCTGGACTCGGAGAGATGGGAGGCAGACCCCCACCAACATATTGTCTGTGACCCGCCAGCCCCTTTGTCTCCCCGTTCCCACCGTGTCCGTTTGTCTCTCTTTCCGTGGTCTGTTCTTCCTGGGCTCCTGGCCTAGGCAGACACTCCATCCTCCCAGCCAGGTCTCTCTCCAGCAGGCTCCATCCCCTCCGTCTCACCTCGGCTCGGGGTCTGAGCCCCTCCTCAGCCTCGACCACCAGCCTTCTCAGGACAGGCTGAGCACACAGGTCGAGATCCCAGCCGCGGCCCTCCATCCCCGCCAGCACCTCCAGAGCTTTCCCGGTGCCCTCTCACCCCTTCTAGAAGTTTTTGCACAGAACTTCATTTTGAAAAGTGTTTTTCTCATTCTCCATACTTCCCCAAACTCCTCCAGCCCTGACCCTGGCTCAGCCCTGCTGTCCAGAGCGTCTCCTGGGCCGCGCTGCTCTCTCGGGGCCGGAGAGAGGGGTGGGGTGGGAGGGACTGAGTGGATGTTGGATTTTTCATTCAATAAACTGGTGATTTCTTACCAACTAGCAAGCCTTGGACTTCTGTGCCTCTCACTGTGACACAGGATCTGTCCAACCCCCTCTCCTCTGCACAACATAGCCAGCTCCGCTCCAAATCAACTAGTAACTAGCTGGAAAGAAGTGAATTCCCATTTTCTTAATTATAGAAACAGAAGCATGAAGATGTCTTGCCCAGTATGAGGCAAGCGGAGGTCAGAAACAGAAATAACACCATTCCCACACCAAAATCCTATTTTTCTCCAGGACTCACCATCCCCAAATCTTACCTCCCAAGCCAGTGTCGTGTTGAGGGCAGTTCCGCTCTTCTGATTGAAGACTAGAACTTGGCTTCTCTCCCCCTACTAGGTTGATGTCTTGCCGTAGTTTCTGGAAGTTGGTGAAGTCTGAGGCCAAAGCGGTCTTTGCCTCTGCAGGTGGAGGAGGTGGAGCTGGGACCCATCGCTGAGTTCACTTTCCTGCCCGTCCTTAACCTTAGAGATGGCAAACAGTCCTAGCCCCTGCTCCCGGGGGCCTGGTCCTTCCTGCCCTCCCAGGACAGGCCTGCACACCCAGCCTCCGCCCAGGAAGAAGTGCCAGAGGTGGGGGCTTGCATGGGGGGACTTGGTGTCCTCGCCCTGCAGGACATAGCCACAGAGGAGTGGACAGCCAAGTAGAGCAGGCTGTCACAGGCTCCCCAAGCCCTGTGACCAAATGACCTAACGGAGGGATGCTTGGACCCCAGCTGTGTGGCCCCGTACAAACTCTGAGTCTGGAGAATGGAAATCATGCCTACCTCCTGAGGGAGAGGATCCAGTGAGATCTGTGAAAGTGTCCCAGAAATGCCATCTGCATGTTAGTTACCGAGTGAGGTGTACACTCTGGTCGATGAGAGGAAACACCAGGAGAAGTCAAATAGTGTCTGAGGTGAACTAGCGAGGAGACAAGCGTTGCCTCTGGGCAGAGGGAAAGTGCCCACGACAGGTCTTCCCAGGAGGGCAGGGGCTGTGGGGACCCTGGAACTGGTGGCATCCCAAACGGGAGGGTGGGGGACAAGTAGACTCGGGCCTCAGCTCCTTGCCCTCTCAGCTTCCAGCTCAGAACCGAGAAGAGGGAGCAGCTGATGGGAGATGAGAGTGAGGAGGAGGCCTGAGCTCCCAGCCTGCCTGCCTCTGACTCCAGGCCTCGGCCTCCCGCCTGTGGCAGTCAGTGTCCCCGCTCCCACCCATGGGGTCCTCCCACCTTCAGGGCTTCGCTCCTGCGACTCCCCTCTCTCCTACATCATCGGCTCCCCCTCTCTACCTGCTCTTTCACGTCCACGTGCAAACTCGCAGTAACCATGTTAAAACCAAAAATCTCCCCTGGTTCTGGATCTCCTCTGGCTGCCACCCCTCCTCCTGCTCCCCTTACAGTGAAATTCTTCACGACAGTTCTTCGTGTTCTTGTCTCCACTTCCTCCCGCTCCTCAGGCTTTTTCCCTCACAACCCCATCAAAGTTTCCCTGACCAAGGTCACCGGTGACAGGTGCCAAGTCCAAGGGTCAGTTTCTTCTTGACCTTTCAGGAGCACTTGATGCCCACGCTCACGTCTGATAGAGTCTCTGTCTCCACTTGGCCTGTGGACGGCACTCTGCTCTCCCCCCGCTTCACTGACTGCTCCCTCTTGGCTCCCTTACTGTGTCCTCCTCTTCCAGCCTCTGGCCTCCTCTCCCCTCTCTCAGCCCTGTGGGGTGGAAGGCTCCCCTGTGCACGGCCTTCTCCCTCCATTCTTCAGCTGCTGAGGCCAAGAGCTTTGGAATCATCCTTGACCTCTTTCTCATACCCAGCATCCAATCCACCAGCACATGCTACAGGCTTTCCCTTCAGGACCCATCCAGAACCCAGCAGCTGCTCACCGCTTTCACTGCTGCTATTATCTCTCGTCTGGATATTGTAATCGCCTCCTAATTATCTCTGTTTCCTCCTCCTCTTCCTGTGTCTATTCTCACACAATAGCCAGAGAGAGCCTTTTGAGATGTTAATCAGATCGCCTTAAGTTACTGTTCCAAACCATCCAACGGTTTCCCATCCCACTAGGAATATAATCCAAAACTCTCATCATAACCTGCAAGGCCTGCCTGATCTGACCTCCCAGGGCTGCTTGATCTCATCTCCTCTCACTCTCCCCTCGCTCACTGGCTTCTACGTGCCTCAGACACACCGGGCACATTCTGTCTCAGGGCCTTTGCACAAGCTGTTCCTTCTGCCATCCTTCTCCTGCCCCTAGGTCCATGTGGCTTGCTCCCTCGTTCAAGTCTTGACTTAAATGTCACCTCTGAGAGGCCCTCCCTGTTCAACGAGTCTAACATAGCACCTCCCTCTTCTCTCACCCTTCTTTGTTTTTCTTATTAGCTCTTCATCTTGGCATTTATTCTTTGGCTCATCACAGGTACACAATACATTTTTGTTGACAATGAATGAAGAGCCCTCACGCTGCTGGATCGGGGTCCCTAATTCCAACCTGCTCCCCAGACACTTTGATGCCTCAGCCCAAAGGACACCTGAGTTTTCTCACCAGCCCTGGAGTAAGAAGATAGACTCCTGCTCTGAGCCAAGAGGAGGCAGAGGGTTGTGTGGGAATGGTTTCCAAGATTGCAAACACGAGGCTCTCAGGTGGAAGACTGATGCCTGAGACAACTTGCCCAGTCACCGAGTCAAGCCAGACCAGAGCAGAACTGCCCACGGGGCCACCAGAAACATTCTCCAAAGGCGAAGGGGTGGCACTGGGTGCAGAAGGTGGGAGAACCCCCATCTAACCTGCACACCAACTCCAGGCTGGTTTTATGTTTAATTTAAAATAAACTTTGTATTTCAAAATCGTTTAGCTTTACAGAAAAGTTGCAAAGATAGAACAAAGAGTTACTGAGCAGCCTGCACCCAGGTCCCCCCGCTGTTAGCATGTTACGTTAGTATAGTCATCTGTCCCAGCTAATGAACCAGGACAGACATGGTCTTACTCACTAAAGCCCGGGCTCACTCGCAACCCTTGGTTTTTCCCTCGTATCCTTCTCCATTCCAGAATGCCTCCAGGAGACCACACCACGTTTAGTCCTTTGGGCTGTGACAGTTTCTCAGACTTCCCCTGGTTTCGATGACCTTGACAGCTGTGAGGAGTACTGGGCGGGTATTTGGTGGAATGTCCGTCCACTGGGATTTGTCAGCGCATCGCATCAAGGGTAGTGCCATCTGTGTGGCATTCCCGTGATGTTACCCTCGCTCACCCGGCTGGGGTGGTGTCGCCCCCTTTCTGTGCTGCATGCTGTGCTCTCCGGAAGGCAGTCATTAGGCACAGCCCTCACCCAGGAGTGAGGAGCTTTCTTCTCCATGAGTTTTTGGAATCATTCTGAGCAGCAGATTTCAGATTAGTGTTTTAAACGACTCCTTTCATCACCCACTGCTGTGTCCGAGGACTGGCTCGCTGTCACTGACGGGCATTTTCCTCTAGCCAGGCCGCTGCTGAGTGCTGCATGGGGCGTATTTCCCTGAATCCTCTCAGTGGCCCTAGGAAGTCAATTCGGCCGACATTTCCTTTTCACCAAGGAAGAAGCCAAAGGTCAGAGAGCCGCCCCTCCTGACTCTAGCCTCTCATTTCTAACCATTTATTTGACTTGAATCCTCATAGAATCTCAAACCTAATACGGCCAAAACGGAACTCTTGATTCCCTCTATCCTCCCCAGTGTTGGTAAGTGGCACCAGTATCCATCTTATCCCTCAAGCCAGAAGCCAACGGGTCATCCCATGTCACCTCAGTGACTCCTGTCTATTCGGCTTCCCAAACACCGCTCCCAAACATAAGCCAGAGCGCCCTCCTCCCCTGCTAGCGTCCTTCACTGCCTTCTTAATGCCTTTTGAATACAGCCGCCCGACCCACGGTCCAAAGGCCTGCACCATCCGCCCCCGCCTGCCTCTAACTTCACTTCCAGGTGCTTTCTCCCCCATTCTCACCGCCCTGAGCCACACCTGATCTTTCTGGAATCAGATCCCTCTTCCCCGCACTGGACCTGAACGTGCTGCTCTTCCCACCTTAAATGCGCTCCCCGCCCCCAGAGCTACCCCTTTTCCTTCAGGATGCAGCCTGTGCATCACCTCAGAGAGGCCTTCCCAACCCCCCAGCCCGAAGCCCAACTGTTAGTCTCCACCTCAGCCCTTTCTTCAGTCGTGGCGTTCACTGTCATCCAACGTGTCTGTGCCACATTGGGGCAGGGACTCGGGCTGACGTGCTCACTGCTGCATCTCCGGCCCCCATCACTCTGGCATTTGGCCAACACTCAAAGGCCAGCTAGGGATGAGTGGTTAAGTCACTTGTCCCAGGCACACAGATCGGCTGAAAGGAGCTGGATTTCTAGCCCAGGTCATGGGACTCTCTCAAGGCCTTACTCAGATCCCAACTTCCCCACCATCCATACAGCCTACATGTATTAAGTTCCTACTCTGGGTCAGTTCCTGTCGAGGTGTGATGCTACGGGAGGAATACAGGGTTGGGTCCTTACCTATGCGGGAACTCTGAGGCTAGGAGGGGAGACAGACAAATAGACAATTGCCTCACAGCATGACAGGTTGCATGGGAGCACACGGGCGAGGCATCTAATCCAGCCTGGGGAAGGTGCATCCAAGAAGGCATCTCACCTGAGCAAAGATGCCTGACACCATGGATGTTCTGGGTACAGGAAATAGCAAACACTAGAGATCAGAGAGAGTCTGGCCCGTTCTGAGACCCACGCGTGGTTTAGTGTGGCTGAAAAGCAATGGAAATGGCGAGTGATAGAGCAGAAGAGAAAAGAAGCTGCCGGGGCACTGAGGAGGCTCGTACCTATGATTATTACTGTGCTGTGCCAGAGCCAGGACTGCCCTAAGGAGCCCCCAGTCTTGAGTGCTTATGTGTGAAGCTGCTGACATTTTAAGGGGGATGCCCCCGACCACTTCAAAGAAAACGAGTGACGCTAGCCAAAAGAAAAAGAATAATTTCAGAAAGCAGATTTCAGTGGGCTGAGTGCTTCCGAGGATCCAAGGGGAAGGGGTGGGAGCAGTGGGAGTGATGTTCAGGGAGAAAACAAGATTAAAAGTTGCAAGAATGACTTTCCCAGGCATGGGACAGGCGGGGGCAAGCTGATGAGCTCTGCAGAAAATGGCATACGGAGCTGAATCACATTGGGCATGGACTCCTTCCTTCCTTCTCCATCAACTGAGCACCCATCAGCAGCCTGGCAGGAAACCAGCCACTGTGGGGGGGTGCAACACAGACCGGGATGAAGTAACAGTCCCTTCTCTTGGGAGACGCACAGCATAATCCTCAGAGACAAGATAAAAAGCCGAGCGGCTCAAAAGGCTAAACACAGGCAAGGTTAAGCAGTGAAAGCAAGATAAGAGCCTGAGAAGCAGTGGAGAAGGCCCAGCCTCCCCTCCGCCCAGCACATGGGGAGGAGCAGGGCCAGATGCCGAAAGGAAATCACAAAGAAAGCACCAGAGCCTGCAGAGAGTTAGCAGAAAAGCCGGAGTAAGAACCCAACAAAAGTCATAAAGGGGGATTGAAAAATGTTCTTTCTGTCAACGTGGAAAAAGATGCTAAAAGGAATGTGTGCCTTTATTAGATGGAGAGAACACAGGGAAGGTAGCAGGGGCTGTGTACGTGTGTTTGCACTTGGGTTTGTATGGTATGCACCTACGTGGGCCTATAAACACATGGAGGTGTGCATGTGGTGTTCAGGGCCTCTGGGTGAACCTGCGTGAGGCTGTGCGTAGGAAGTGTGCCCAACTGGGCTTTTGGGTGAGTGTGAACCAGCAACTCAACCTCGGTTCTCTTGACTTCTACTCCATGTGGTCAGCCTCTCTTACACACTGGGACGAAGTGACCTGGACTCTGGATTAGAGAAGGACATAGTGCTCACTGGGAGCCTGAACTCCCTGGGAACAGCAGCCTCCCTCATCTCATGCCTTCTTCTCTCTGGGCCTCAGTTTCCTTGCCTGTAAAATAAAGACACTTAAGCAGAGGCTTTCAACCCAGGGTGCACATCACAGGCACTGCTGAAGTCCTAAAATAATAAGAGATGCCCAGGACCCACCTCCAGAAGGTAGCACAGAATCCCAACCTCTAGAAGGAGAGCCTTCTAATGAAGTTCCTTCACGAGAGATCCTGAAACCGAGCCTTGTTAAGAACAAGAAAGGTGCCTGGGACTCCAGATTCTGTTTCCTCCCCGTGAACTTGCTGGCAAGTTGAGGGTGCGGTCATGGTCTGATGGAGTCTCATGCACAGGGGCAGGCTTGTCACACCACAGCCAGTACACCTCTGGGAGACAGGGCCAACGTGAGGGCTGAAGGACAACAGATCCTTTGGGCAAAGACTCCAACCTTCAGGGCCCTGGAGGAAAACCAACCAGATGAAACCGACAAGGATAACGCAAGCTCTGCACGGATGCAAACCACATAATCGATGGACACGGGGAACAGCAGGTGCTTCTGGGGAGGGGAGCTGCACGGCTGAGGACAGTGGTCAGAGAGAAAGAACAACTTTTCATTGTAACGTGTATATGCCTTTTGAATTTTGCATTATATATGACTGTATTAGCTACCTTTAAAAGTCACCAGGAAAAAAATCATCGGCACAAGCACAGGATGGGGGAGAAGAACCTGGCTGGATATAACCTGAATGAGCGCAATCTAGGGTTTGGGCTGGCAAGCGTATGCTGAGCAGGCACAGCTCAGTGGCTGTCAAGGTCAGCCTGACATGCAACTTCACGGTGGACAGGTGGCATGCTCATTAAGGGGGGACTGCCCCTCTGTGATCTGTGCAGTTCACTCCCTGTCTGGATCCCTGGGCCATGGATTGAGCACCACATTCTGAGCGGTGTCTGAGCTGACATGTTAAACTATACCCAGAAAAGAGAAATCAGGATGGAGCAGAGTCAGGAAACTGGAGCAAGGGTGGGTGAAGGGACCGGGATTGTCAGCCCAGGCAAGAGGAAGACTGGATGGGGCCCCATTGCTGCCTCCAAATATCTCAGTGACAAAAGGGAACAGACTGCTCTTCCTGAAGACAGCTGCGGTTTGGTGTGGGTGAGCAATGCAGGAAGGGACTTTGGGGCTATCAAAGGAAAACGTTCTAACCTTTAGAGTAGCCACAGCAGAATGTAGTAAGCTCCCTGTCACAGGAAGTACTCAAGCTAGGGGCACCGGACCATTTCTCCGTCAGAGATGATGCCAAGGGGATTCTCGCACCCACCAGGACACAGAACCTGGGGAAGCCTGAGTCTGAACCCATCCTGACTCATGAGGAACATCCCAGATCCCTGGTAGCAGTGCCAGGCCTTGTCGTGCAGGTTTTGTCCCTCGGGGTGGTGATCCTGCTGTCACCCACTAGTGACATCGACCTAGAAGCAGTGGGGGCAGTGCCAGGTAGCCACCAATCCAGGGCTGCAGAGCACCAGGTCAAAACTTGGCCCTGGCAGGGACTCGGCAAGGCCCACAGGTACACCCTTCTGCCCTGCTTAAAACTAGCATTTACTGAGTGCTATTATGTAGCTGGCCAGGGGCTCCTCTGGGAGTGAACAAGACTACATTATAGGGAGGAAACAGAAAGCCGCAAGAAAAATGTTGGAAGGGATAAATGCCATAGGCAGAATTAAATGGGTGCATGACACGGACTGGAGAGGTGCTCTCCACGCGGGGTCGAGAATCAAGGAAGGGCGTGAGCCCTAAATGACATCACCTGCCTTGATCCTCGGTCAGCAGCATTTGTTGTGGTCTTCACCCACAGGGGCACGAGTCTTTGTTTCGGCAGATGCCCAGCTGCCCTTTGCCACTCTCATGTCCCTTCCGGCCGGAAGCCTCCGTCCCTTGCCCCAAGAAGCAGCCCTAAGATGCCATGAATCCCCTACAGGAACATGGACAGCTCCGAAAGAGGTGAGTGGGGGTGTAACCAGCCTCTAAAGACAAATGAGCCTGGGATCAGATCTGTGAGATGCGGATAATAGCAGTGCCCCACTTCATAGAGTCTTTGTGAGCATTGAGCGAATTAACGCACGTAAGGCACCAAAGCGCCCACAACGCACTTTAAGCGCTCAGAAAGTGGCAACTCTCTCAATAAATGTCAGTGTCAAAGGTTTCGCTCTGGACTCCGAGGAGGCCGGGCCTGCCCCCTGAGCCTCAGTTTCTCCCGCCATCTTCTCTGGCCGCGGCACTGGGTGCGTTCAGGTTCACAATCTCCGAGCCTCTCCCCACCTCTGTGGCCTGGGGGCGGTTTACAGTCGAGGAATCCGGCGCTGCCAGAGCGTGCGAGTCGGCGGCCAGGAACCTGCGCCCGGGGCCAGCCCACGCCCGGTCCTCGGTGACCACGCCCTCCACCTCGGATGGCCACGCCCCTATACCTCGAAGGCCACGCCCCCGATTTTCCCTCTAGCCTGAAGCGGCCGGGCCAGCACGCTCCTTTAAGGCAATCCCGGGCAGGGAAGAGCGTGTTTCGCCCCCTCCGACCCTGCCGAGGTAGCAGCTTCACCTTTAAGGCGGCGCGGGGACTGCTGGGAAGGCCGGCGGGATGGAGGCGGCGGGCCCGGCTCACGGCTGCCGGTCCGGGTGAAGCGGGGCGGGAGCCAGAGCCGGAGCGGGAGCAGGGCCCGAGCGGGAGGCGCAGGTCCGCGCGGGCCGATCGGGGCCGGGAGACGGGGCTCTGGGTCAGCGCACGGGAGGGGTCGTCGTGGGCGCGGCCTGTGGGAGGACTGGGCCGGCCCGCGGGGAGGGGTCGCCGTCCTGGGTGGCCGGGGCCGGGAGCTCGGCCTTTTCAGGGGAGGGGTCCGCAGGGCCTCGCGCCGGCCTGTGGGGAGGGGTCATCGTGGGCGCGGCCTTGGGGGGCGGGGGACGGAGAACCCGAGATCTCAGCTCCTCTAGGGGAAGGGTCTCCCAGGGTCGGCCTGCCCAAGAGGAGGGGCTCTGTGGGCTCTGTGGCTCGGCCTGCCTGTTGCCGAGGGGGCTGCCCCAGGGGCTGGAGCCGGATCTCCGGAGGGGCCGGGGTCTCCCGCACGGGAGTGAGCCCCCAGGAGCCCCCTAGGACCGTGCTCCGGCGCACCCTGCCCCGGCTAAGGGAGTCCCCGGGGAAGCCCCGAGATCGGGCCACCTAAGCCGGCCTGAGCCGGTGGTCTGGGCCGAATCCGGGTCCAGCCTCACCGGCCTCACCGCATTGCGTCTCCCGGGCCGAGAGGAGTCGGGCGCGCCCCCTGTAGGCCGAGCGCGGGCACGGTGCGGGCTGCCGGCTGGGGGACCTGGGCACCCTGGGGACCCAGGCGTCTTGGGACCGGAGGTGTTTACCTAATCCGGGGCGGACGGCGGTGTTGGTCCCAGGCCCGGCACCCGCCTGCCCGCCCCCTCGCCTTCACAGGTGGCGCGGCCATGGCCACGATGGTGCTTCCCCGGGAGGAGAAGCTGAGCCAGGATGAGATCGTGCTGGGCACCAAGGCCGTCATCCAAGGGCTGGAGACCCTGCGCGGGGAGCATCGTGCCCTTCTCGCTCCCTTGGTCGCTCACGAAGCCGGCGACGCTGAGCCAGGCTCACAGGAGCGCTGTGTCCTCTTGCGCCGCTCCCTGGAGGCCATCGAGCTGGGGCTGGGGGAGGCCCAGGTAGGCGCGGCTGGGGTGCTGAGGTGGGAGGTCATGGGAGGGAGGGAGCGTTCCAGAGGAATCTTGGCAATATACGAACAGAATCTGAGCAGGGAACCGTCTGTCCCCTGGAGCCCTGTGATGGGACCCCAGTAAATATCTGTGGAAGAAATGAATGGGATTTGGCGAACCCAGTCATGCCTTGCTGCAGGAGAACCTGATCATCCTTTAGCTCCCACACAGAACCTTGTTCCTGCCTTCTCTGCTAGGTAGCAGAGAATGAATGGTCTAGGAGATTAGAGGGGGAATCCTGAAGGAAACACCCTTCTCCCCGGTTCGTTTTTTAATTCATTCGTTAACAGGTAAGTTATCAAGTGCCCACAATGTGCCAGGGATACAAGTCCAACAAGACAGACAAGATCCCTGCCCTAGTCCAGTAGGAAGAGAGTCAGAAACACACATACATTTGTTACTCATTGTGATAAGTTCTCCAAAGCAAACAACAAAGTTTATGATAGCTTATGGCAGGAGGTCTTATATATTGCTCAGGCAAGACTTCTGAGGAAATGACATTTAAACAAGGACCTGAAGAAAAGAATGCAGCTGAAAAGGGAGGAGGGCAAAAGGTTGCACATGCAAAGGTCCTGAGGTAGGAAAGATGTAGTGGAAGAATTGAGAGAAGACCTGTCTGACTGGAGCTTCATGGGGAAGGAGAGAGGGACAGAAGAGGCCTCTGGAGAAGGCAGGGGCCAGATCATGCTGCACCTTATTAGTTTGGGTTTATTCTCTGGAAATGGGGAAAGCTTTGGAGAGCTTTAAACAGGCAAGGAACACAGTATGACTTAGGGTTTAAAAGCTCCCTCTGGCTGAGGTGTGGAAAATGAATCATAGTGGTTCAAGGGTGGACACAGGGAGCACATAGTTTGGAAGCCGCTGTTGGAATTCAAATGAGGAATAGTGACTTGGAGAAAAGGAGTGGCCATGAGGGTGGAGAGAAGGGGACCAATTCTAGGTGTTCTGGAGGTAGCTCCAGCAGGGATGGAGTGAGGGAGAGAGAGGAGGGCAGGGGAACTCCCAGGTTTGTGGTTTGAGCAGGTTAAGGGGATGGGAGAGCCTGCATGGTCAGGAGTTCTGTTTCGGCCTCTTAAGTTGGGGCTGCTGGGACAATGGGCAGATGGAAATATCCAGGAGGCAGTGGGGGTAGAAGGAGTTAGGCTCCGGGGGAAAGAGTCTTGGCCTCCTCAGATCCTGGCTGAGACACCGCCTGGCTCCGTGACTCCTGGGCAGGTGGTGTCATCCTGGTTTCCTTGTCTTTAAAATAGGGATCATGCCATCTGCTGTATATACCGCCAGGCTGTTCAGGAATTTTTTTAAAGCTAGTGGTTGTGAAAACACCTGTCACTTAGGCATTTGCTAATCAACTAGAGAGCGCAGGGTCCCAGACTGCCTGGCCCTCTGGAAGGGCAATGTGCTGGTCATTCACTCCTCGGCCAGTTGGCTGCCAGGTGCAGAGATGAACACACAGGGGCTCCCCTCCCGGTGTGCGCAGGCGCCGGCACAGATGGGCTACAGGATGGCGTGGACACGGGAAGGTGCCCTGCTCTCCTGGGGCGGAGGACATCAGAGGGAGGAGGCTTCACTGCAGACATGACCGTGACCGTGAAGGATGGAGGAAGGCCCCAAGGCAGGAAGAGCCTGGAAGCTCAGGAAAGGAGTCAGAGAGTTTGAGGAGAGGGGTAGGGCTGAGGCCTCTGGGTCCCCTTGCCATCTGGGGGTTTAGGACACACACACCTTCCCTCCTGGGAGCTGCAGAAGGGCAGGGGCAGCCCTGGACCCTTGGGCTGGACCCTTGGGACCCTGGACCCAGAAGTCAGGTTGGGGTCTTTCAGCCACCTCTTGGGTTCTTTGGGAAAGTGCTAGCCCTGGGGCTGGGGCAGTGGGATGGCAGCTGTGGCTGCAGAGGCTTGCGTACAGCCCCCAGGAGAGCCAGGGAAGAGAATGGCTAGCTCGGGAAAGCGCAACCAGCCTTTTCGTGATCAGCCCAACGAGCTGGGAAGTGGACCATCAATGTGGAGGGTTAGCTGGAGACCCAGGAAAGGGGATGGACTTTTTCAGAGTCCAGCAAAGCAGCCTGGGAGCCCAGGGCTTCTGACCCCAGAAGGAAGGAGATGGGGATCCCCGAGCCTTCTGGGCTTGGATCTTGGACTACGGTCTGTTTGGAGCCTTGGGGAAAACTCCTTTGATGACAGGAGAACTTCGAGGCCCTCAGCCCTGCAGTTCCTCACAGGGCCAGGCCTAGTCCTTGCTGGGCCCCAGGGCCCCAGGAGGCCCAGGCCGGGGGTGGCCAGGGCTCTGACCCTCATCCCTGCTGGCTCCCGCAGGTAATCCTGGCACTGTCGAGCCACCTCGGGGCCGTAGAGTCAGAGAAGCAAAAGCTGCGGGCTCAGGTGCGGCGCCTGGTGCAGGAGAACCAGTGGCTGCGAGAGGAGCTGGCAGGGACGCAGCAGAAGCTGCAGCGCAGCGAGCAGGCCGTGGCCCAGCTCGAGGAGGAGAAGCAACACTTGCTGTTCATGAGCCAGATCCGCAAGTTGGATGACGACACCTCCCCCAACGTGAGCCCCTACCACGGCCACTGCAAGGCTACTGGGCAGGGGGCCCTGGGAGCGAGGAGGGGCAGCACGGAGCAGAGTCCACTCCGACCCAGCCGCTGACATCTGGGCTGCCTCGTGCCTCCTTCCCTGACGCTCGTCCTGTCTTCCCCCCTAGGAGGAGAAGGGTGACGTCCCCAAAGACTCCCTGGATGACTTGTTCCCCAACGAGGAGGAGCAGGGCCCAGGTGCGGGGGTGGGGGGGACAGCCGGTTCTGGGAGTGGGGGAAGGGAGGGCTGTGTGAACTCCTTGGGACCCAGAGATCACCGGGAACGGGGACCAAGTGGGTGCCATGTTCTTTCCTGCCTCGTTTCTGATCATCACATCCCAGCATGTTCGAGCATAAAAGGCAGGTTTCACATGTGGCTTCTCTCCTCCCCCCAAGCTCTGTGAGGAGCAGGCATCATAGTTCAGAGCTCCAGAGCCGCCCAGCCTGGGTTCAAGTCTCGCTCTGCCACTAGTTGCTCTGTGAGCCCTGGTAGAGTTTCTTTTTCCTCTCTGAGGACGCATGCGCAGGCTCAGCCCTGGGCCGGTGCTCACCTTGCTGATGGTGTGGAGTGTGTCTCAGACGCTCCCTTCTGCAGATGCGGAGGCTGAGGCTCGGAGGTTGGGTGCTTGCTCGAGGACGCATAGCTTGCAGTACTGGAGCTGTGACTCTATTCATTCTTGGGGTTGCCTAGACCCACTTCACAGATGGGGATACAGAGGCAGAATAGTGACTTGCCCAGAGCCACATGTCAAGTGAGGCTCTGACCTTCTGCCCTTGGCCTTGCAGCCCCCAGCCCTGGAGGAGGGGATGTGGCTGCCCAGCATGGAGGCTACGAAATCCCGGCACGGCTCCGCACTCTGCACAACCTGGTGATCCAGTACGCCTCGCAGGGCCGCTATGAGGTGGCCGTGCCACTCTGCAAGCAAGCCCTTGAGGACCTGGAGAAGACATCAGGGCACGACCACCCTGATGTGGCCACCATGCTGAACATCCTGGCGCTGGTCTATCGGTGAGGGCTCCTCTGGCCGCAGCCATCCACGGGAGCGCCTGCACTCCTCCCGGAGGCTCTAGCCCAGGTCACAAATCCTCCATGCCTGCTGTGGACCAGGACTCAGGCTCCACGGGCACTTGGGTGGCAGAAAGAGAAGGAACTTGTGCCCAGAGGGGGCTGAGCCCACAGAAGGCCTGGCCACAGACGTGAAGAAGCCTCAGTGTAGTGGAGGAGAACAGCTTGGACATAACTGGGAGGGGGCAGCACATGAGGACTCCGGGGGCACCGGGAGTTGGCACAGCTTCTCCAGGGACCAGGCTTAAGTAGGGTCTTTGGTGCAAGATGAGTTTGCCTAGAACGTGAGAGGGTTGGAGAAGGTTCCCTGGCTGAAGCAGCATGAGCAGGGGCCCTGGGGAATCGAGAAGCAGGTGCACTGGGCATGAAGCCTTGGAGGTGTGTCCTGGGGAGTCTGGGCAGTCCCGAAGCACGACTTGCCCTGGTGAGTGAGTTGAGAGTGAACTGCCCAGAGCCCCCGAGCTCCCGGAGGGCAGAGGCCGACCACGTCTCCCCACGCTCTGGGTCACACCCTGCCATGCCCGCTGGTCAGTAAATGCAAGAGGAGTGACCACAGGGATCTTGGGCCACTAGGGGGAGGGTCTTGGGCTGGAGGACAACCCTCACCATGCTCCTGCCTGCCCCCAGGGACCAGAACAAGTACAAGGAGGCTGCTCACCTGCTCAACGATGCCCTGGCCATCCGTGAGAAGACGCTGGGCAAGGACCACCCAGCTGTGAGTGAGGGTGGTGGGAGGTGGTAGCTGCCCCTGCGCCCTGCAGCTCCCAGAGCCCCTGCCCAGCTGGGCCCTAGGTCACGGAGCCTCCGTTCTACCACCCCTCAGGTGGCCGCGACACTCAACAACTTGGCGGTTCTGTACGGCAAGCGGGGCAAGTACAAGGAAGCTGAGCCGCTGTGCAAGCGGGCGCTGGAGATCCGGGAGAAGGTGGGAGCAGGCGGGGCTGGGCGGGCTGGGCGGGCAGGGGGCCTAGGCCGGCCCTCAGCCCAGCCACCGGCTCCTGCTCCCATCCCAGGTCCTGGGCAAGTTTCATCCAGACGTGGCCAAGCAGCTGAGCAACCTGGCCCTGCTGTGCCAGAACCAGGGCAAAGCTGAGGAGGTGGAATACTATTACCGGCGGGCACTGGAGATCTACGCCACACGCCTCGGGCCTGATGACCCCAACGTGGCCAAGACCAAGAACAACCTGGTGCCCTGGGCCGGGAGGGGCTGGAGGGGGAAGGGGGGGAAGAGGCTAGAAGAGGGAAGAAAGGAAAAGGCTCAGCTCCCTGCATCCTGTTCACCCTCTGGGCCTGCTCCTCCAGGCCTCCTGCTACCTGAAGCAGGGCAAGTACCAGGATGCAGAGACCCTGTACAAGGAGATCCTCACCCGCGCTCACGAGAAGGAGTTTGGCTCTGTCAATGGTGAGTCCGTGGCTGCCATGTACCCCCAGCTCACCCAGCACAGGCCCACTCAGCCATCAGCGTGCAGGGCAAACACCTCAGCCCGGCAGGCCCTCACGCCTTGGGGCTGGCAGGTCCCCAGCCACTTGTGTGCACATGTGAGCAGACACACTGAACTGGCTTGGCCCCCTGGGCTCTGCCCCTGCCATATACACCCTTTGCATAGCCCACGCCCTTAGCACAGAGTCTTTTCCTCTTTCTCTACTGGGCAACTCCTGTCCACCGTGAGAGCCCAGCTCCGATGTCTCCCGCTCTGGAAAGCCACCTTCTGGCCCCCGACAGCCAGTCATTTCCTGCTCTGGGATCCCTCAGCCTGGCGCATCATTTAGGCCTAGCACATATCTCGGGCTGTGGGCCCGAGGTGTGTAAGCGTCGGCTCCCCGCAGCCCACAATCACTAGCCCCTCAAGCACAGGCCTGTACCACAGTCATCTCTGTGTTCCAGAGGAGGGTCAATAATGTTTGGGGTCTGTTTCTTGTTCGTTCATTCATTCATTCATTCATTCATTCATTCAACAAAGCCCAATCCTGGTCCTGCCTGGGCACCTCTGACCCCCACCCCAGACCCCAGTCCTGTGTCCAGCCCAACTAGGAGAGGCCTACATGGGAGGCTGGTGACAGCCCCTTTCTCCCCCCAGGGGACAACAAGCCCATCTGGATGCACGCAGAGGAACGGGAGGAGAGCAAGGTAGCTCTGTGGGGCAGGACTGGGGTGGGGGTCCAGGGAGGGAGGGTGAGGCTGGGAGGTCCCACCTCCCCTGACCATTCCTTCCCCCAGGATAAGCGCCGGGACAGCACCCCCTATGGGGAATATGGCAGCTGGTACAAGGCTTGTAAAGTCGACAGGTGAGGACAGTGGGGCAGGGCTGTCAGTGGAGCAGGGAGCAGGGAACCAGCATCCGGGCTGCGGGCCGGGGGCTGGGGACTGCACCAGGCTCCACTCTCCATGCTGCTCACCGCTAGAACACACTCCTTTTTTCTGTCAGCTTGTCTTTCAAGGCCCGGGTCACAGGCCACCTGTCCCAAGAAGGCTTTTTGCACCTGGACAGCCTGATTATCTTGCTCCTGGGTTTCCCAGCTTTTAGTCCTGGTGGCAACATCCTCCTTAGGGTCCTGGAGCCAGGTCCCCAACCCTGGGGTGATTCCGCCAAGACAGGAGAGTCCGCGCGGGCCTAGCACAGGGCTTAAGACACAGGAGGGGCGAGATTCTGGTTGGCTGGATGGTTCCTCAGAGCCCAGTGGGGGTCGGATGCCAGGAGGGGCCCTGGGTACTGGGGACCACGGAGTTTGAGACTATCCCATGTCTCACCCACAGCCCCACGGTCAACACCACCCTGCGCAGCTTGGGGGCCCTCTACCGGCGCCAGGGCAAGCTAGAAGCTGCACACACGTTGGAGGACTGTGCCAGTCGCAGCCGCAAGCAGGTGGGGCAACAGGCACGAGGGCTGTGGGCAGGGACCTGCGGTGGCCCTGTGTGTGTGCCACTAGGGGCACGTCGCTCCGCCTGACGCCCCCTGCCCCTCCCTCAGGGCCTGGACCCTGCGAGCCAGACCAAGGTGGTGGAACTGCTGAAAGACGGCAGTGGTGTGCGGGGAGACCGCCGTGGCAGCCGAGATGTAGCCGGGGGAGCTCGGTCTGAGTCCGACCTCGAGGAGGCAGGGCCCGCTGCCGAGTGGAGTGGGGTGAGTCTAGGGGTAAGGGTGGGCCACGAGGGGCCAGCCCGGTGGTGCAGCGGTTAAGTTCGCACGTTCCGCTTCTCGGCAGCCCGGGGTTCGCCGGTTCGGATCCCGGGTGTGGACATGGCACTGCTTGGCACGCCATGCTGTGGTAGGCGTCCCACATATAAAGTAGAGGAAGATGGGCCCGATGTTAGCTCAGGGCCAGGCTTCCTCAGCGAAAAAGAGGAAGACTGGCAGTAGTTAGCTCAGGGCTAATCTTCCTCAAAAAAAAAAAAAAAAAGAGAGAGAGAAGTTGTATAAGGCAATACGAAAGAGACTTTAACATAAATATCTTCAAAATTTTGGGGCTGGCCCCGTGGCTGAGTGGTTAAATTCACACGCTCTGCTGCAGGCGGCCCAGTGTTTTGTTGGTTCGAATCCTGGGTGCGGACATGGCACTGCTCATCAAACCACGCTGAGGCAGCGTCCCACATGCCACAACTAGAAGGACCCACAATGAAGAATATACAGCCATGTACCAGGGGGCTTTGGGGAGAAAAAGGAAAAAAATAAAATCTTTAAAAAAAAAAAAAAAAGGGTGGGCCACAAGTCCTGGCAGCCAGTGTAACAGAGGGACAAACCTGTCCCCCCTCACAGGACGGCAGCGGCTCCTTGCGGCGCAGCGGCTCCTTTGGGAAGCTCCGAGATGCCCTGAGGCGCAGCAGTGAGATGCTGGTGAAGAAGCTGCAGGGCGGCAGCCCCCAGGAATCCCCTAACCCCCGGTGAGCCCCTGCCCCCGAGGAGCCCCCCACCCAGAGGGAGCCTCTCAAAAACCCACCCAACAACCCAGCCACTCCAGACGAGCCCCTGACCCAGGGTGAACTCCCTCATCTCTCTCAAGCACCACCACCCACCAAATCTGCTCCCTGCCCACAGCCCCCCTCCCCAGCCCCAACCTGACCTCTCCCCCTAGGGTCCCCCAGTTCCACCAGGGGCAAATCTGGCTGTCCTTTCCCCTCAGGATGAAGCGGGCCAGCTCCCTCAACTTCCTCAACAAGAGTGTGGAAGAGCCAGTCCAGGTATGGGTGGGTGGGTGTCTGGGCACTGAGCAGCTGAGGCCCAGGCCCTGGGGCCCAAGGCCTGCATGTCCTGTGTACCTGCCCAGCTTCTCCTAAGCATGTCTGTTCATCCAGCAACATTTCCTGTCTCCGTCCCAGGCTTGGCTTTGGCCTGGACACTGGGGGAGACAAATGAGGGAAACCCGGCCCCTGCCTGGGGTGGACATGCAAGCGGCCAGTGCACACCCAGTAACTGGAGGTGGGCGGGAGTGTCAGAGCATCAGGCTGTGCCCGTCAGCCCGGCTCAGAGACTCTGGCTGGTCAGGCCCCTTCAGGCCAGGGAAGCACAGCCATCAGCACGAGGCTGAGCCATCTGCCCCTTCTGCCCACAGCCTGGAGGCACAGGCCTCTCTGACAGCCGCACCCTCAGCTCCAGCTCCATGGACCTCTCGCGACGAAGCTCCCTCGTGGGCTAATCCTGAAGGGGCAGCGGGTCACCAGAGCCTCCACTCGGCACTGCCCTCACCCCCAGCCCTGCGCATGGGCCTGCTGCTTGCCCCCCTGTCTCTCTGAAGGACCCCTGTCTTTTCTGTTCAATCTCAGGGTAACCTCCTCCCTTGTCATCTCAGCCTGAGCCCTGGAGGCTGGGCACGCCCGCTCCAGCTCTACCCCTTATTTATTCCTTCCAGCAGGGCCCCCTCTTCCCTAGGTTCAGAGCTGCGAGAGGGGCTGGCTGGGCTCTCTAAGGTAGAGACTCGGTGGCCTGCCCTCCCCAGACCCCCGGGCCAAGAACACTAAGCACCTGCCGTCCCTTCAGCACCCTGCCCTTCCCACGGCCGTTGCTTCTGTATATAGAGAAATAAGTTATTGGCCGCGACCCTCCCCTCAGTCCGCGGTACTACCGGACCTCCCCTCGCCCCGCCCTTCTCTAGTGGTACCGCCCAGGCCTTAATCACCCCCATTCCGCGCGGTGGTATCTCCCAGGCTCCACATCTTGGGGCGGTGCCTCCCCAAAGGGTTCCCTGGGCCGCCTGGCGCCCCTGTCGGCCTCTGAGGGGTGCGACCTGCCCCGCCATCGCCCCGTGTCCTAGGACGGAGAGCCCTTCCCTCGCCCGTCCGCTCACCGCCGGGCCCTGCCCTGCATCCCGGCCTTATGCACTGCCCCTCCCGCCCGGCTCTGCCCAGGCACGGCCTGACCCCGCCCAGGGCACCGCCCGTCGAGCCTTCCTGCCACGCCTCTCCCACGCCTGCAGCTTCTCCCGGGGACAGCGATGGCCCCCTGTGGCAGGAGGGGCTGCCCCAGGTGGGGGGTGAGGCGGTCGCTCTCTATTTTCAAATGTTGCTGTAGAAATAAAGACGGTTTGAAACTGAGCCGGGCTTGTTTTGGGGCGGAGGCCGAGGGCTCCTAGCGTCTCTAGGTTGGGGATGGGGTCGGGAGAGGTGAGCGCGGGGTGTGTGTGTGTGTGTGTGTGTCGCCCACGTCTGGTTCCAAGCAGTGGAGCCAAGATACTCTGCCCCTATCCCGGAACTGTTTGGGGGCCCCACAGGTTCAGGATGTTTTCCGACAACCTTCATCTCTGAAGATCTATAGACCGAGGGCTTTGATTGAGCTCTACCTCTCACTGAGCTGTTTGACCTTAAGCGAGTTACCGAGACTGGATTTTTTCATCTATAAAATGTGGGTGACCACATCTTCCTCCTGGGGCTTACGCTGTAAGTTAGGAGCGCCAGCACACGAAGAACTCTGGATAAATGAACTTCTACTAATGCTTACAACTCCGGGACCTGGCAGGGTAGGGATGACTACCTCTGTCAGACAGGCGTGAAACGTGTTAACCCTAGCCCTAAATTGAGTTTCCAACGCTGGGACACCGTCAGGCTCCCGAGAGCTGTCAAGCTCAGGTACGTATAGGGAGCGAACTACAAGCCCCAGAGGGCAATGCGCTGCGACGATAGGGATTGCGCTAGGAGGCGCGGGCTCCTCGGTTTGCGCCTGCGCAGCCGGGGGGGGGGGTGGGGGGGGGGGGGTGAGCAGGATAACGTACCGAGACTACAAGTTCCGAGAAGCAACGCGGCGAGGCCCGAATCGGGAATGTTTGCGCCTGCGCGTCGCGGGCGGGGCCTCTGGGGCGGAGCAGCCACCATCTTGGAACGGGAGGCGGAGCAGAGCTGACTGGGAGCGACCGAGCGGGCCGCTGCCGCCGCCATGAACCCCGAATAGTGAGTGAGCTCCGCCCGCGCCGTCCGGCGCAGCCTCGATCCCGAGTACGGGGCTGTATGCTTACCGGGGTTGTCCAGCCTGGGTCAGGACTGCGCGGCGCCCCCACATCCGGGTCCCTCTTCCGCTGACCTCCCTCCCCCCACATCCGGGTCCTGCCCCTCCCCCTGGGGAGCCCCAGGACCCCAACTTGACACCCCAAGTTCTTACACGCGGGGCGCAGAGACTGCAAGCCCGAGGGGCACCGCTTGGAGTCCGAGGCACTGGCCCTACCAGGCCTTATCGGTCAGGTGACCCCGCAGCCCCGGTCTCTCCAGGCCTCAGTTTCCCCACCTGCTGCTGGAGAGTGGCGGTCCGGGTGCTGACGGCGGTCCCGGCGTCTTGGAGCCCGTCACCAGATAGTTTCTGGTCTCGGTCCAGACTCGGGCCCTTTAGGTCGGGTCGTAAATCCTTCTGCTCTACCCGTTCTCCCGGAATCCAGTTCCGGGGCCGGCGCAGGGCCAGGCAGACGCGGGAGACCCCGAGGCGCCGCTCGGGGTCGCTCTCCAGCAGGTCGTCCCGTCGGGGGCTGTCGCTTTGCTCCGTGCCCGGGTCGAGCTGCCCTGCCGGTCCCTTCCCGCCCTTCCTCACTTTTGCGCAGGCCCCCGGCGCCACCGGCACACCCCTTCCCTTCGCCGTCACACTGCCGGTGAAGTTCAGATGAATGTGGCATTTGCTCCCCCTTCCAGTGGGATTCTCTGTTTCTCAGACTCTCCTCACTTCTTGGTCCCTTCCCCTCCGGGTAGATGGCCCACATCTCTGCCCCAGACTGCTCCTTGACGGTTTTCCCCAAAAGTCAGTTATCTTCTTCTTCTGCCCCTTCCTTTTTCTCCTCCAGATCCAGGCCTCACATTTCTTGGGGGAAGGGTGAAGCTCTGAGCTGGATCATAAGGGGAACAGAGAAGGGAACCAGCAGGCTCACAGAGACTGGAGTCTGAACCTGGTTTCCAGTCTTAAAGTTAACTTAGGGCAAGTCGCTTCCCTTCTCAGACTTCTGGTTTCCTCAGTCGTTGGAATAACAGCACGCACTTCATTGGACTGTTGTGAGGCTTTAAGATGATGCATTTGAAGTTCTTAGCACAGGGCCAGGCCCACAGCAGAACTCAGTGTGTGTTAACTGCTGTTGTCATTGCCACTTGTCGGCCGCCTCTTCTTAGAGGCTTTGTCCCAGGCTCTTTACGTAGACATTCACTTAACAAGCTGGGTACGCCACGGGGTGGTGTAGGAGGGGTTCCCTAAATAGCCCCTACTGTAGTCCCCTACAGTCTGGGGACTGTGGAGTCTGTCAGGAATCAGGGTGGGGTACCCAGCTCTGTCCCCTGATTGCGATCCTTGACAAGTCATGTCCCTTTCTGTGCCTCGGTTTCCTTCTCTGTAAAGTGGGAATTCAGACTCAGCCCTTCAGGCCAGCTGTGTTATGGGAGGTGGTCGGGCCCCCCTCTCCCGGGATTTGTGGGAGGATCTTGGGAGCACCTTAGTACTCTAAACGGAGGCCCGCCTCGCAGTGTGGGAGAGGGCTGTAGCTGTTACTCCAGGGTGACGGCGGGTGGGTTCCCTGCCTGCCTTCACGCCTTCCCATCCTTTCTCTCCAGTGACTACCTGTTTAAGCTGCTTTTGATTGGTGACTCGGGCGTGGGCAAGTCGTGCCTGCTCCTGCGGTTTGCTGTGAGTAAGAAGCCTCCCCTGGCATCCATCTGGGGTCCTGGCTGGTGGCTGGAGGGAGAGAGGGCAGCCCAGAGCACAGTAGTTACAAGACCTGGGGAACCAAGGATGAAGTTGCGTGACTTACTGGCAACATGTCTGACTGAAAAAGGGCAAGGGGCTGGCAAGCTGGGGGGCTGAGAACTGGCGCTCAGCAGTTAGGAGCGCTGCTGGGGCGGGGAACTGGAGGGAGATTTTCCAAATGGGCCTCAGGCCTGCTCAGTCAGGCCATTTCACTGGGCCACGATGTTGCAGGATGACACATACACAGAGAGCTACATCAGCACCATCGGGGTGGACTTCAAGATCCGAACTATTGAGCTGGATGGCAAAACCATCAAACTTCAGATCGTGAGTGTCACTGTCCTCAAAGGCCCTGGTGCAGAGGCATCTGCCTTGGGAGGGGAGGGGTTCTGGGCGTGGAGCCCTGGGCTGACCTGCCCTTTTTTCCTGCTGTCTTTAGTGGGACACAGCTGGTCAGGAGCGTTTCCGGACTATCACTTCCAGCTACTACCGGGGGGCTCATGGCATCATCGTGGTGTACGACGTCACTGACCAGGTACTCCTGGGCTCACCATCCCCAGCTTTGCCTCCTCAGCCTCAGGCCTTTGGCGCTTGCTTCTTTCTGCTCTTTCCGTCCTCTCTTTTTGGTGCTGCCTGGAAAGGAGAGTGTATTCGGACTCATTTCGCAAGGAGGGAAACAGCCGCAGAAGTGGATCCTCCCGAGGCCCTGCTGCAGGGTCTCGGCAGAACCAGGCTTTGCACCTCCCGCCAGACTTGCCGCCTTATTCTAGGCCTTCCAGACGCCTGTGTTTTGTAGGGGTTTAGTCAGCCGATTGGTTGCTGTGCTGGGCCCCTGGCCGCCTGTGTGAAGACAGTGTGGAGAAGCAGTTGGAGGGCTGTAGGCAAGGCTATGAGGGAGCCGTGAGCTCTGGGGCCAGTGTGCGCAGAGGACTGGGAGCCCTGTGTCTACTGCGGCAGCATTTGTCGTGTGTTCTTGGCAGCAATGGTGATGTTAACAGCCGGGAACAACCCCCCATACCCTGTAGTTTACAGAACGTGTGCCGGCTTTTTGATGTTCACAACACCCTGCAGAGGTCTGTACTGTGTTCCCATTTTACAGATGAGGACATGGGTTGGAGTGGTGAGGAGACTTGCTTAAGGCCCAGCAAGTTAAGTGGCAGAGACAGAAAGCCTGGGACTGCTGACTCTGCCAGCTCTGTTCTTGGTCCTAAACCTTGTTGCTTAATGGGGAGCAGGCCCTGGAGACAGGGAGATGCTTACGTCAGCCCTGGGCCAGAAGAGGGGTGACTGGGCTTTTCAGCTCACCGGGGACTTGTGATGGCCTTTGGACTACAAGCTGTGGGCGAACTGCACTCCTCTTCACACAGAGGTCACCGAGGACCTCTAACTGCCAAGTCTCGTGACCTCGTTGCAGTTCTCGCCCTGACTGACCCCTCATGGCTTTTAACTCCATTCTTTTCCCTCTCCTTGAGAAGTTGGCCATCTCCAGCTCTCCCATCTCCTGCTGCACTGGATTCTCTTTTCGGTGCCTTTTTACTGTTTCGTCCTGTGCTACTCCCCACGACTCCAAACTGTGTGCTTCCTAACTCTGCCCCAAGCCTCCTGACTCTCCCTGCCTGCTTCTGGCCACTTTGTGGTTTGGCTTCTGCCTGGTGTTCTGTGATTCCTGTGTCTAAACAGCTATCACTATGGATCTCCTCCTCTGTGCCCTGCATTCTGCTGGCGCTTTCTGTTTAATACAGAATAAATACGATTCTAGTGAATTAGAATTAATATAGTTCTGATCTTTGCAGCATCACCCAGTGAACTACCGGGTTGGGTCTCCTGTTTGCAGATGAGGAGACACTCTCCGAAAGGTGTTAAGTGACTCACCCGTGGTCTCGCAGGCAGGAAAGAGAAAGCCCATGTTTGAAACCAGGGTTCTTTGCTACTGCGTGACCCCTCTCCTGCTCCTAGACAGCCTCTCCTGAGCTCCAGACCTTTTGCAGAACTCAGCATGTCCAGCACTGGCCTTACCGTCTCTCCCCGATCTCCTCCTCTGTCCTCATCTTTGTAACAGAGTCCCTATCGGCCTGACCAGAAAACTCCTCCTTCCCCCATCCAGTCAGTCCCAGGGCCCCTCTTTGTCCCCCTCATGATAACAGCAGCGATGAGGATAATAGCAGCTCCCACTAATTAAGCACTTGTTATGAGACAGGCCTGCATTCGTTAGCTCATGATCACAATGGCCCCACTGGGAGGTACTGTTTTACAGAAGTGAGGAAACTGAGGCTCAGAGAGGTCAGGTGACATGTTTAGGGTCACACAGTAAATGGCAGAGTGGGGCTTAGCCCAGGATGGTCTGACTCTAAATCCTGTGCTCTTCCCTGCCTCCTTCCTGGCTCAGGGCACCTCCTCTCTTACCTAGATTATTCCAACTACCTCCCCGGTGGTCTCTGTCTGCGGGTCTGCTCTGGCCTCTACGCCCCTGCTGGGCCTAGCTTCCCAGGGCATAGCTGCTCCTGCCGCTCCCTCAGGAAGCCCCCACTGGCTCCTATTGTCTAAGATCTAGCCAGGCTAAGGTCTTCCGTGCACTGGCCTGCCTCCTCTCCGTCTCCTTCCCTGCTCAGGGCCTGCCTCCCAGCAACGTCCAGTCTCTCCTCCCAAACACACCTTGCCCCTCCCATTCTGTGAACTGGCGTGTGTTGTCTCCTCCCCTTGCACTAGTTCGAGCCTCGCCTGGCAGGGGCGGTCCTCTTGCCTTCTGTCCCCACAGTGCTGGTCACGCTGTCTTGCCATTGTGTGGGTCCTGGTCTAGGCTTCCACTGTCTCCTGGGTGCTTTAGGGCAGGGCCCAGGTACGATTCCCATCTTTCTCCCGAGGGCCCAGGCTAGGACATGGCAGGAGGTGTAAGTTTGAAGCCAGTGTCATATCACCAGGCCTCCAGCTCCTAAGAAGGGAAAGTGGCTGTAGCTCAAGCACGTTCCTAAAAGTTCTGTCCTTTGTCCGCATGCCAGGGGTGGGGGGTGGGGCGTGGCAAGCTGCCGGGAGAGCCAGGCTGAGGAAGCAGGCTGTCGGTGCCAGAAGTAGGACGAATGTTAGGCTCTGTTCCTGGGATGCTCGTGTCTCATAGTCCAGGGTCTCCTCTGCGAAGACCCTCCACCTACCACTGGGCTCCACGACTTCAGACTTTAAAGGGATTTTGAGGCCACCGTGGGAACTTTGTGATTCCTGCTAACCTGTCACCCTGTGTTCCTGTCTTCCTCTCCTCTGGCTTGTTTCTTGCTCCCCACATTTGCTTAGTCCTTTTCTCTGTGTCAGGGAGAGAGGAGCAGCTGCAGGAAGCAGAGGCCGGCCCTTAGGCTTAGGCTGTTTCAGTGCTGGGGCTGTTGGCAGACAGCTGGGGCTGCACTGGGCCTGCCTTACTGGGGACCCAGATGGAGGAGAGCTAAGCCTGGAAGGAGAAGGGACTTTCCTCCGGGTCGCTGAGCCCAGCGCTCCCGCCTCTCAGGAGCCCAGGGCACCCCCTTCCCCTCAAAGCCCCTGATCTCCAGGCCTAGGGTAGGTGGGAGTTGGGAGTGAAACAGTTTTTGACCTTGGTCCCTCTAGGAATCCTATGCCAACGTGAAGCAGTGGTTACAGGAGATCGACCGCTATGCCAGTGAGAACGTCAATAAGCTCCTGGTGGGCAACAAGAGCGACCTCACCACCAAGAAAGTGGTGGATAACACCACGGCCAAGGTGAGTGGGGCCTGGGCCCGTCCGCCCAGGGTGGGCCGGGGTCTGTGTGCCTCACCTCACTCTCCCCTCCTCTCTTCTCCTCTCCCCTTGTCAGGAGTTCGCAGACTCTCTGGGCATCCCCTTCCTGGAGACGAGTGCCAAGAATGCTACAAACGTAGAGCAGGCGTTCATGACTATGGCTGCTGAGATCAAAAAGCGGATGGGGCCTGGGGCAGCCTCGGGGGGTGAGCGGCCCAACCTCAAGATCGACAGCACCCCCGTGAAGCCCGCTGGTGGCGGCTGTTGCTAGGAGGGGTACATAGGGTGGGACAGGAGGGGCACCTTCCAGATGATGCCCCTGGAGGGGGCAGAAGGGGCCTCCTTCTCCTGGGGCATTTGAGTCTGTAGCTTTGGGGTGTCCTGGGCCCCCCATATCCCTCTGGCCCATCTGCCTGCCGCCCTGAGCCCTGGTCTGTCAGGGCCCCCAAGGGAGGACACCCAGGACCTGTGGCTGGGCTAGGGGTAGGGGCTCGCTCTGCTGCTGCCTCTAGGTAACTTTAAAAGATACCCCACCACACACCTTTCTTTGGGATGAGGGCTTCTCTGTCTGTCTCCCTCCCCCTGCCCCCCATTATGCTGCAGTGGGTTTCTCTCCTTACCCTTCTTCCTTCTCGCCCCCCCCCCCCCGCCCCAAGAGTTGAATGCCTCCCTGTCCTCTACTGCCCCTGGCGGCAGTCAGTGCCCAGGGCCAGGCATGGAACCAGGGGATCCAGGGCCCTGGGCCAGACCTCAGGACAGGCACGGGGGCCGCAGAGGCCTGGCAGCCCACCCTCTCCTCTCCTCCCACCCCTCCCACACTCACAGCTCGAGCCGTCCAGCTGCAGTGGGGTCTGAGCACATCTAGGGCAGGTGGGCGGGCAGCCGCGCTGGGCCTGTGTCTTGAGCCCAGAGGGAGCCTGCTCCTTGCCGCCCCCTGCCCTGCCAGAGCCAGGCCCATGTGCTGCCTGCCCACCGTGCCCCTTTGTCCCTAAGGCAGGCGGAGGCGGAAGGCCCACCGTGCCAGAGCCCGGGCACCAGCCTTAACCCTCACTCTGCCAGCACCTCGTCCCTTTCTCTGAGGCAGCACATCTGGCTTTGTCTCCCTTTCCGTCCCTTGGAGCCTGTGAGGGCAGATCCTCATCCCCTGTTGCTACTTCTCCTTTGGGGAGTGTGGGTGCAACCCAGGGTTGGAGGCCTCTCTGCTCCCCGCTCCCCCCAGGATCCTAGTCCCCTGCCCTCTGGCACAGCTGCTTCCTGCAGAAAAACAAACCTTTGGTCTCTACCTGAGAAGCCATGTTCCTTGTGCTGTCTCTCGCCTGTCCCACCTGTGCCCTGCCCTCCAGCTTGTATTTAAGTCCCTGGGCTGCCCCTTGGGGTGCCCCCCCCCCCACTCCCAGGTTCCCCTCTGGTGTTATGTCAGGCATTTTGCAAGGAAAAGCCACTTGGGGAAAGACGGAAAGGACAAAAAAAAAAATAATAAATTTCCACTGGCGCTCGGATGAGCCGAGGGTTTTTGCAAGGAAGTTGTGGTGACTGAGTGTGGTCTGTGGTGGGAGCTGCCTTGGGGTTGGGGGATGGACCTGGAGCCCTGGGCTTGCTGGGCTGCACAGGGGTCCTGGCTTGGGCTGTGTGTCCTAGGGTTGCTGCTGAAAGTCCTTGACCCACTTCCTGAAGCCAGGAGAGCTGCCTGCTTGTGCTTCTGTGGTCTGTCCCCACGGGCCCAGCACGGTTCTGGCAGGGAGCGAGGCAGGCGGCCATCAGCGAGTACCTGGTGAGCAGCGCCAAAACCCACACAGGCGCACATCCAGGATGTGAAGTTGGGCGGCCGCCAGAGCCCAAGCCGCCGGGCCCCAGATATTGTGCCCCAACGCGCTTGGCCCGAGTCCCTTCCAGCCCCCTCGTTCAGCCCCCTCTCCGGGCTTTGCTCTGGGTTCAAGCCAGGTGTGTCTGCTCCCTGGGACAGTGACAAGTGCTTTGCACTTAAGAGCTCAGTCCGGCTGGGCGCTGGTGGGTGAGGCGTGGTGTGTAGGGTAGGAGTGTGTGTGCCCGTCCGAGTGGACCAAGTGTGGTTGTCGGTTCGTTGTGTGATGTGGTGGGCAGGTGGTGGGGGGACATGCCAGGGGTGGGCGTCCACGGCTACGTGTCCCCGAGGTTGGGGTGGGGGGTGGCGCCCGGGCCGGCGGAGGGGCGCGCGGAGACCCAGCCCCGCCCGGGGCCGCTCGCACGCCGGCCCCGCCCCCGGCTCCGCCCCGCCGGCTTCGCGGGCTGGAGAGCGAGGGAGCCGCGGGCGAGGGATCGCAGGATGAGCGATCGCGGCCCGGGCAGCCGGCAGCGGACGCGCCCCCCGAGCCCACCGGCCCGCGCCCC